>NC_136499.1:46557081-46584581 GCF_053919585.1 Euprymna scolopes
CTCACATCGTAATTTCGACACGGACACTAACCGATTTCCGCGTCATCGTTGAAATCGACGGACTGCGAGAGAGAGAGAGAGAGAGAGAGAGAGAGAGAGAGAGAGAGAGAGAGAGGGAGAGAGATTGTTTTTGTTGTTGTTGTTAATAATAATTAGGCTAACATGTAGCTTTCACACGTCAACAAACGATAGTTTGGAGACCTGTGGTGTTCTCTGGAAGCTGAGTGACAACAAGTCTCCTCAGACGCCCAGCTCTCTCCACCTCCTTCGATAACATTTGCAAATAAATTTGTGTCATCGCAACAGCCTCATACCATTGATTTCTCGCTGGTAGTGGCCATTCGTTTATACTGGAATTTGAGTGGCACTAAGCCTCCCCGTGATTCCAGTTCTCTTCGCGCTTGTCCAGCGGAGGTCTGGCCAGCGCTCTCACCTCGGTCTTTCAATCCTCCTTGCCCCTTCTCGGCTCTTTGGTATCACTTTTCTATTAGAGGGGGGGCGGTGATGAAACAATGGGGGGATGCATGATGGTGGTGTAGAACTTGTAGATATGCAGTTTCGGCGTTCTTCATTCCCTGTAACGCTTCTTGTTATATTGTCTTGTGTTATTCACCACATTCTAGGGGGTTCCTTAATATTTCAGCCGTTTTCATTATCGTTAGGCATTGTATTTTTGCAGTTATTCCTCTGATTCCAATTTCTGCCATTCTGTTTTCGAAGTTTTTCGAAATTGTTCCTAGTGGTCCTACTATTATCGGTACTATTTTGATTTTCTTTATAATCCAAATCCCTTTTAACTCTTTGGCTAGCTCTGTGTATTTGTTTCGTTTCTCCTTTTCTTTCATACTCATCCTATGATTATTATTATTATTATTGGTATTATTATTACTACTATTATTGTTATTATTATTGTTATTATTATTGTTATTGTTATTATTACTGTTGTTATCATTATTATTATTATTATTATTGTTATTATTATTGTTATTATTGTTTTTGTTATTATTATTGATTTTATCATTGTTATTATTGTTATTAGTGTTGTTGTTATTATTATTGTTATTATTATTGTTTTTTATTATTATTAATATTAATATTATTATTTTTGATAATGATAAAAATGTAGATCATCCAAGTAGTACACTATATCTTATCAATAAAGAAACTATTATATAAACAAAGAGTAGAGTGCAAATTAGCATCTGGTGTAAAATAATCCCTGCAAATTGCATCCACATTACATTCTTGAGGATGCTTTCAATTGCATTAATTATAAACTTTCGTGAGAAGATACGTTCTTAGGAGAAATGTGTAGAAATATAGCTTTCTTAAGAATAAATACACTACTACCACTAATCCCACTGCTGCTTCGTTACCTGCTTCTGTAAGTGAAGAAGCTAATAATAATGCTGGTGCAAAGTACTATGTACCTAAGTAGATGCGTAAGTAATGAACATAAATACGTTTGGCAGGGCGCCATTATTTGGTTGCAATTTTATGTTAGACGACTTCCGGTTTGTACATTACTGGCGCGTTCTACGTCATTCGCACATGCCTTCTGCGCGTGCACTCATCTACCGCCCCAACTAATTGCACGCAAATACACATATACACAAACACACCCAAATACACACAAACATAAACATATGTATATATATATATATATATATATATATATATATAGTCTGTTTATTATACAAAAATTATTGGTTACGTACGACGTTTCAGTGAAGTCCCAATTCAGGGACACTATTTCATCAGATTGGTATTCCACTGAAACATGTATGCACATATGTAACCAATACTGTTTGTATAATAAACAGACTATATACCAGCTCTACATCAAGGAAACCAGTCGATACAAACCACTGGGCTTCTCTTTTGTTATATCTCCCCTTTTTAGAAATAGAATACGATTCTGAATATCTCCAGTATCAAATAAGTCTTATACACTGTGAAATTTTCTTTATGCATAAAAACCAAAGAGGAGGTATAACATATGAGAAATAGTTGGAATCAAGTCTTTCCTTGCTGTGATTTCAGATCAGTTGAAACCATACCAGCAATTTTTGTCTCCCTTCCACCAAGGCCAGCTGTTTCGCATAAATATCAGATATTTTATAATTCATATGACAAAATAGAACAATGATTGAAATATTTGTAGTGGTGCTGAGATTGGGCAACAAAGTGATATATATATATATATATATATATATATATATATATATATATATATATATATATATATATATATATATATATATTAGGAAATAATTTTGTTCTTCTTTATCTGCTTTTGAAGTGTTGTGTTAGTTGAAAATTGAAAAGAATTACGTATATAAAAGAATACGTTTTGAAAGCTGAAAACAACGCATGTTTTTAATATATGAACAAAAAAAAAATCTTTCCTAATCTCTATTTTGCGCGGCTGGCGCGACACCATGCTGATGACTGTTTTGTTTTTATTTAAATATCGATCCGTTAATAAGAACATCGGCCTACTACCATCACCCTCGCACGCAGAGAAAAAAAAACAGATTCTATATTGATAAGGATGTTTAGCATCGAAATATATCTGATATAAGTGCATAAATTTGTTTATATATTAAAAAATGAGTTGTTTATTCGCTTTCAAAACGTATTCATTTATATACGTAATTATTTTCAATATACTGGAGATATTCATAATCGTAACCTTTAAATTACTATTCTAGAGCATACGCAAATAAAAAAAAACTATTTTCAAACCAATGTAAAAATTTGTATATACCAGGATATATATATATATATATATATATATATATATATATATATATATATATATATATATATATATAGCAAAAATCGTAATTAATAAAAACACGAGGAAAGTGCTCAGTACTATTGCAGAGCAATAAAAACAGATAAAACGGTAATAATATATATATGTGTGTGTGCGCGCGCTCGTGTGTGTGTGTGTCTGTGTGTGTGTGTGTGTTTTGTCTAGGGTAGTTCCAAAAATGATGCCCCCTTTTTATGACGTCTGAATGGATGAGAGGGCAAAAGTACATTGAAAATTGTAGTGACTATGCAGAAAAATAAATACTGAAGCACAAACGATTTCCCGTTTAATTTGTACCACTCCCGTTTCCGTAGCTCTTCAACGTACTGAGTAAAAAAAGAGTAGATACGAAGCTTTAATGCATCCTTTTTAATGAAACCCGAATGGATCAGAAGGAATTGACAATTGCATTATTATGGTGACTGAACTTATGCATTCATAATCTGGAACTTTATCTCTCTATTGCAGATATTAGCGGTGTGACAATTTAAGAAAGGACCTCCTGTCATGGAAGTGCGTCAGAAGCAGATATGTATCATTGAATATCGGACAAAAGTGCACTGAGACTAATTGTGACTATGTAGAAAAATAAATTCTGAAGTACAATAGATCGCTCGTTTTAATTGTACTACTTCTGTCGTCGTAGTTTTTCAACGTTTTGAGTAAAAAAGAGAACAACACAAAATAAGAGGCATTACTTTTACACAATCCTCGTATTTACTAGCAGAGTCCCGGCGTTTGTAGGGTGAAATAGAAAAATATGATTAAGCGTTTATAAACAACATAAATTAATTTTTTTGTTGTAGAAAAATAATCTAAATTTAGAAAAGTGTCTAGCCACACGAACCGTGACTAGGGTTTTTTTTTGTGGCACACGAATTTCCTGCACGAGATAAATAAATCTCATGAAAAAATAAACAGTACAATTCTGATTATATATAAAAAAAACTGTGTACTACTGCTCTGCTAAAGAGAACGAATTAATGAGGTGACATTTTTGTTTTTATTTCGGGTATATAAATATGTTTCTTAATTGCTTTTAACGAAAACTTGTAATAACAAAACTAGATCATAAATCCAGTTATGATGACAATATGATGTCTTAGTTTAGTGGGGGCTTAAATATAACCGCAAAACTTTCATAAGAAACACTCGTCTATCTGAAAACACTATCAATAGTTTCCCTCACTCTTTATCTGTGCCAAGACCCAAACGAGGATTCTACGAACAAAGCTTCTTTCTTAGAACCGCTCACCTGCAGAACTCTCTTCCATTTGCCTGCTTTCCAGCTGACTACAATATGGCCGTGTTCAAGTCCAAAGTAAACAAGTTCTTGATGAGCCGTTCCCCTTAAGTAATCCAATTTACCACATTTACACTTCTAACGATTAGTATGATACTGTCCTTTTGACTACTGAACACTCTTTATCCTCGAGTGGCCTCTGGGCCTTGATAAGTGATGATGAGGAAAGTAGATACCATCCTGTAAATTAAGGAATAATGGAAACAAGAAAACGTGTTTGTAATGTAGATTTCCCCCTGAATGGAAGGATGAAAAGGCTTTTCTGTATGTAAATATGGTAATTCATTTTGACGAAAAACGAGCATCCACTTTTGCGAATAATGATCCATAATCATGGGTTGAAAAATGGGATAACGCAAATATTTTACATTCTATTCAAAGGAGAATGTAATGTTCTTTTCTTTTTTTTTATTAGACTAAACATTATTAGTTTTTTTGTTGATTAGACTAAACATAATCAGTTTTTTTTTATTAGACTAAACATAATCAGTTTTTTTGTTGTTGATTAGACTAAACATAATCAGTTTTTTTTATTAGACTAAACATAATCAGTTTTTTTTTATTAGACTAAACATAATCAGTTTTTTTTTATTAGACTAAACATAATCAGTTTTTTTGTTGTTGATTAGACTAAACATAATCAGTTTTTTTTATTAGACCAAACATAATCAGTTTTTTTGTTGTTGATTAGACTAAACATAATCAGTTTTTTTTATTAGACTAAACATAATCAGTTTTTTTTATTAGACTAAACATAATCAGTTTTTTTGTTGTTGATTAGACTAAACATAATCAGTTTTTTTATTGGACTAAACATAATCAGTTTTTTTTATTAGACTAAACATAATCAGTTTTTTTGTTGTTGATTAGACTAAACATAATCAGTTTTTTTATTAGACTAAACATAATCAGTTTTTTTTATTAGACTAAACATAATCAGTTTTTTTGTTGTTGATTAGACTAAACATAATCAGTTTTTTTTATTAGACTAAACATAATCAGTTTTTTTATTAGACTAAACATAATCAATTTTTTTTTATTAGACTAAACATAATCAGTTTTTTTTATTAGACTAAACATAATCAGTTTTTTTGTTGTTGACTAGACTAAACATAATCAGTTTTTTTATTAGACTAAACATAATCAGTTTTTTTTTATTAGACTAAACATAGTCAGTTTTTTTGTTGTTGATTAGACTAAACATAATCAGTTTTTTTTATTTGACTAAACATAATCAGTTTTTTTTATTAGACTAAACATAATCAATTTTTTTTTATTAGACTAAACATAATCAGTTTTTTTTATTAGACTAAACATAATCAGTTTTTTTTATTAGACTAAACATAATCAATTTTTTTTTATTAGACTAAACATAATCAGTTTTTTTATTAGACTAAATATAATCAGTTTTTTTTATTAGACTAAACATAATCAGTTTTTTTTATTAGACTAAACATAATCAGTTTTTTTATTAGACTAAACATAATCAATTTTTTTTATTAGACTAAACATAATCAGTTTTTTTATTAGACTAAACATAATCAGTTTTTGTTGATTAGACTAAACATAATCAGTTTTTTTTATTAGACTAAACATAATCAGTTTTTTTATTAGACTAAACATAATCAATTTTTTTTTATTAGACTAAACATAATCAGTTTTTTTGTTGTTGATTAGACTAAACATAATCAGTTTTTTTATTAGACTAAACATAATCAGTTTTTTTTATTAGACTAAACATAATCAGTTTTTTTTATTAGACTAAAGATAATCAGTTTTTTTGTTGATTAGACTAAACATAATCAGTTTTTTGTTGATTAGACTAAACATAATCAGTTTTTTATTAGACTAAACATAATCAGTTTTTTTATTAGACTAAAAATAATCAGTTTTTATTTGATTAGACTAAACATAATCAGTTTTTTTTGTTGATTAGACTAAACATAATCAGTTTTTTTTATTAGACTAAACATAATCAGTTTTTTTGTTGATTAGACTAAATATAATCAGTTTTTTTATTAGACTGAACATAATCAGTTTTTTTGTTGATTAGACTAAACATAATCAGTTTTTTTTGATTAGACTAAACATAATCAGTTTTTTTTTTATTAGACTAAACATAATCAGTTTTTTTATTAGATTAAACATAATCAGTTTTTTTATTAGACTAAACATAATCAGTTTTTTTGTTGATTAGACAAAATATAATCAGTTTTTTTATTAGACTAAACATAATCAGTTTTTTTGTTGATTAGACTAAACATAATCAGTTTTTTTTATTAGACTAAACATAATCAGTTTTTTTATTAGTCTAAACATAATCAGTTTTTTTATTAGACTAAACATAATCAGTTTTTTTATTAGACTAAACATAATCAATTATTTTTGATTAGACTAAACATAATCAGTTTTTTTTGTTGATTAGACTAAAGATAATCAGTATTTTTTATTAGACTAAACATAATCAGTTTTTTTTGATTAGACTAAACATAATCAGTTTTTTTGTTGATTAGACTAAACATAATCAGTGTTTTTGTTGATTAGACTAAACATAATCATTTTTTTTATTAGACTAAACATAATCAGTTTTTTTTGTTGATTAGACTAAACATAATCAGTTTTTTTTGTTGATTAGACTAAACATAATCAGTTTGGGTCTATCGTAGTATAACTAAAAAGTGATGAATTTATTTTTTTAAATCAGTAAATATTTTCAATTACAAAGGAAGGTAGAAAAAAAAGGTTACACGGGGAACCAACACGTTGTAGACTCACTACGCCACAAAGAACATAGGACAAGTAATAATTCGACTTGTTTTTCTTTTGTAACAATTACATTTATTTCCTCTTTCTACTGCGACTTCTCGTGACTTCTCGTTACGGCTGTTACGTCACACATGTCTCTAACAAACCTACTTATTTTTAACGTAAGAAATCTGCCATGTAGGCGATTCACGCATGCGCATTCGTGAAACAGTTAACAAACAAATAAAATCCGATGACCCCCCACGTACCAACTTTTCAATTTTGACATTTAGCAGTCCTTTTTATTTCAGAATTAAAACCGATCCAAATTTTTTCTCACATATCTGATTACCCTACATACCAAATTTCAAGTCTGTAGATAAAAATTCTTTGAGTACAAAAGTTGAGAAGTGTTCTCGCATACCTGCTCACTTATATAAATATATAGATTTGTGCGTGTACCTGTATGTGCTTGTGTATTTGTGTGATTTTCCTTCACTTTCTTTCAACCGTAATAATTCTTTATTCCCAAACCCAGCGTGAAAATTGTATTAATAGAATTTTACCATAGTAATAAATGCACTTTACACACACACACACACATACACACACGCACACACACACACACATATATATACATATAGATAGATAGATAGATAGATAGATAGATCGATAGAGAGAGAGACAGATAGACAGACAGACATACAGATAGATAGGTAGATAGATAGATAGATAGATAGAGAGAGAGAGAGAGAGAGAGGGGGGATGAAGAAAATCTATCAACTTTGACTTTATAGAATGATGATCTGTGCTAGACAATTGGTTACTTTAATTCCCATACGTTTATCCTAGGAACTCTTATCCATCTTTATTGAATAGAACCCTGTGAGTCGTGTTTCTATTATATAGACAGCCGTCTATCCCTCGAGCCAAACTGAGCGGCGCACGTATTTACAGAATCCTTAGAAAACACCTCCTCCTCCCTCGGGCAACAAGAAAGATCGAATGTACGAAATGAAAAGATCGTTGGTAACTTACAACTTTGAAACCGCCTGTAATAACCGCGGGCAAAACTGACCTCGCGTGAAACAGACTTTCGAATTGGCGGTTCTACTCATAATGGATTCTTATTCCTGGTCATGACAAAAATAGCATTTCTGCCCATAATGAATTGCGCATCTGTAAAGCTGTTCCAATAGCTTAGACCCAACACCGCAAATCAGATCTCCTCAAACGGTCAATAAAGACTAACAAGTTGCAATGATATGTTACAACTGCCCCCCCGACACACAAACACTCGCGCTCATAAGGAAACGCTGCATATCTCTCTAACTTCATGCATTCATACCATATATATATATATATATATATATATATATATATATATATATATATATATATATATAAAGGTTACGAACTAAACTTTTGTATAAGCTATATTTCCTGAAGTTGTCTCAAGTTACTAGTAAGTGGGTGACCAAAACATGCTCATAACTGTGTAGCGACATATTAATGCTTATGTAAAAACAAGTAAAAAGTATATCTTGCCCTACTTCGGTATTGAGCACTCTTGTATTGACCTCGTTAAAACTTCTTTGGTTTAGTTGCCTCTAGAAAATATTAACATAGAATTATATATATATATATATATATATATATATATATATATATATATATATATATATATATATATATAAAATATATATGGCGATTAAGCTACACTGAATATTCGACGTTTCATCCAGTCTAGGATTCCTCAGGCTTATGCGCTTAAGGCGCATAGGAGTCCTAGAGTAGATGAAACGCGGAATATTCAGTGTAGCTTAATCGCCATATATATTTTATAAATTACTAACTAGCTCTACCTACGTATTGAGCACTTTTGAAGTAAATACTTAAAGTTTACGCATAAATCTATACTTTCGTATATTAATTTTATGTGAATAAATGAAGTAGCTATATATATATATATATATATATATATATATATATATATATATATACAAGTAGAAAATCAAGATATTGTAGAATTTAATTTACAATATTTTATTCAAACAAGGAATACGAAATAAAGGTGAGGGGTTCCTTATTCCATGGAGTTTCAAGATAGGCTCTTTCTTCAGAGGAAAAAACGTTAGCAAAAGGTAAGTATAAATATATATCCTTTTTTGCTGGTTAGCTCAGTTTTTGAAAAACGTCGAGAAAGAAAAATAAAAATAAAACCAAACAAGTGAACGAGGCATAAACAAATGACTAAGTTCAGCATTTGGTCCCACTTCCAATTTAGCGCCCAAAGCCGCCGGGGGAGTCAAACCCTTGTGAAAATGAACAGACGGTGCAGTTCGAGGCCTTAACATATGTAAATTTGAGTTCTGCACCATGCAAAGAAAGAAATGATTAAGTCAATGATTCCTCCCCTGTTTTACCCCCCATATCCCCAAGACTTAAACATATTTAAATTGGAGTTCAACACTATGTAAAACTGCTGAATAGACATTAACAGACATTTTTGGACAACTATGGTTAAAAAGTCCCAAATATGGAGTATTTTTATTAGCCCTAAAAGAGCCCTGGGACACACCCAAGAGTTATCGCAAAGTATAGACAAACAAAATTCAAAGAAATCAATTAGTTATAACTTTTTAGAAGGTTTATAAAAATGCAAGGCATCAATTTTTTTAATGACCACAAAAGTGTCAATTTTAGCCATTTTAACCTGAAAGGCACTCCTAGGAGAGGGAGGCCGGAGTTTTTCCGCAAAATCTGTTCTGTTATAATTTTACTCATATCATGTTTAATGTTTCTGCAAATTAAAAAAAAAATCCAAGCTGTAGTTATTGCGAAAAGTGCGGGCAGACCAATGGACAAACGGACAAAGGTGAATTCACAGGTCCACTCTCCATTTGTCGGGGGACCAATAAAGTTTAGAAATAAAGAAGCTCACGCCAACACCTCAGCCATTTACAATGTAATTTCTTTTATCTCGTGTAAACCTAGATTCATTAGCGGTGACTTAATAAGCGATGACTTGTTTACTAAAAGATATCTTCTTGGTACTGATTAGGGTAAGTAAGGAGAGAAATAGGAAGGAGGAATGTACCATTTCACGCTGATCGCAACTCCGGATATGGCGTGAAATGCCAAACTTGCTCTCACCACACATGTCGAGATTTGTTTTCAGCTAGATATCTTGGATCTTCAATCCTACGGATTGCATTGTTCGAACCATTATGGTCCAATTGCAAACATGAGTACATTGAAAAATATAATGTTGAAACTTACTATATATATATATATATATATATATATATATATATATATATATATATATATATATATATATATATAGAGAGAGAGAGAGAGAGAGAGAGAGAGAGAGAGAGTGGGAGGGAGAGAGAGGGAGAGAGATTGAATGACAAAAAGATATATTCCAAAATTCATGATGTTGACCATCTTATAATTTATTCCTTTAATTCAGTTGACTTATACAATTCTTGACAATATCTGTTTCGTAGCGCAAAATCAATCACTGAATCACTATATCAATCAGTGAATCTATTATGTCCTTTTCTCATCAGAAGAAATAGCAACAAACAATCCGTCAAAAGGAAATGAAGTGTAATTTGACATGATTAAATCCGAAAATTGGAAGAGAAGCTGCAAATACCTTAATATTTTTCATTAAGCTAATTGTGTGTGTATGTGTGCGTATGTGTGTGTGTGTGCTTATGTATATATATATATATATATATATATATATATATATATATACGTTTTATTTTTTATAAATTACCGTTTTATATGTTTAGTTACACATGTTTCGGTTGCCGGGCGATATCTGCGATCCAGCAACCTTGTAAGACCTTACAGAAACTTATATATATATATATATATATATATATATATATATATATATATATATATTGCAATAAGGAAGGGAAGACGTTTATGATTCATGATTAAAAATAAATTTGTATATATATATATAAATATATATATATATATATATATATATATATAAATATATATATATTTTTTTAATCTTCTCTCCAAAGAGGGGGAAAGGGAAGAGAAGAGGAAAGAAAGATAAATGGGGAGCCAGCTAACCGGTTTCGACCCTCGCTTATCAAAGCTGTATCGAGGGATATTTTTAAAACAAAGAATGAAAAAGCGATTAAAATTGCGTTTTATTCAATTTACGGGGAGAAACAAAAAGTGGGAAAACGAGTAAAAAAACAACGTTATGGTCGAATAACCTAGAGATTAATCACGTTCAAACCTAGGAGGTATTGCCTTTGCTTGCAAAGGGAAGGTTTTCTAAGTCGAACGTGAATAGTCTTCAAGATCTAAAGGTGATATAGTGAATGAGTACGACTCAGAATAGAAAAAGAGCCCGTGCTAAAGTTCGCTGCACAAGACGCGTTTTGAAGTAAATGATCAGTAATTGAAGACCCGTATGTGTTAGTATTAAGGCACATTCTCTCCATGGTAGGGTAATCGCAACACAAGGTCTTAAAATGGATCTTTGACATTTTACAACCTGTTTTACAACATTATGGTAAATATTGTCTTAAAGATTCATTTTATTTTGCTGACTTTATTCAAAAGTCTAAGATTGTTAGATTTATGTGCTCTTATGACATTAGCAATCTTTTTACTTGTGTCCCTGTTTTGGAAACTATAGATATCTGTGCAGATTTTTTATATCGGGGCCGGATATCACCTCCTTCTATTCCTGAAAACATCTTTATTGAACTTATGAAATTTGCCACGACATCTGTGGAATTTAGTTTCAACAATATTATGTATCGGCAAAAAGATGGTGTGGCCATGGACTCAGTACTTGGACCGACCATAGCGAATATTTTTGTGGGGTTCTATGAAGAGCGCTTACTATCTGGACCCATAAAGATATGTTGACGATACATTCTGTTTATTTAATAACCAAAAGGAAGCAAACACCTTTTTCTCTTTACTCAATGGAATGCATCTCCTATGAGAGAGAATGCAATTCATCCATAGCTTTCCGTGATGTATTGGTAACAAAAACACCACATAGTTATCATACATCTATATACTGTAAACCAACATTTACAGGATTGTACACTCATTAGATTCATTCTGCCATAAAAAAAACGTAAGATAAATCTAATTTGGACCATCCTGTCCTTATAATTTGTTCCAAGTTAAAATTAGATGAGGAATTGGAAACAATTACGGATACTTTATCCAAAAACGAGTACCCACTAGATGTGATTAGGTCAGTTATTCAAAGAAAATTGGCTGAATTCTCTCGAATTAAAGAGAATATAGTGGCCAAATGTCCAGTTTATATTCGTTTGCCTTGGTTGGGTACAGTAAGTAAGAAATTTGTCAAACAAATAAGTTCAGCAGTTCATGGATGTTATTTTGCTGCCAATGTGCGTATTGTGTTCTCTATGAGAACTGTGTTACCATCTCATCGAAAGACGTTCACCCCCCCCATCATAATAGTAACGTTATTCACAATTTTGAATGTGGTTGCGGTGCCAACTACTTGGGTCGAACGTCATAAAGATTAGATGGAAGAATCCCAGTAAAATTAAAAATGGAACCTACCGGGTAACGGACGTTGTTACTAACACATACGTGTCTTCAATTACTGATAATTTACTAAAAAACCCGTCTCGTGCAGCGAACTTATCACAATTGATGATTAATTATTGTTTTTGAACTGCCATAAGCCTAACGCCCCTTCTCCTTTGTTAGTTGCCTGAAACAGACAATATTCCAACATTACCTCAACACCTTAGGGTAATGCTTTAGCTCGAAGCTATGATCTACAAAATTATCCTCCAATGCTGCTATAATTATCTGCAGTGTTCTTGGCATTTTTCTGTGTAAATTCATTTAAAACTTTTCCAGACATTCAACTTTTTTTTATCATTGTTTATTATTATTAGCAGAACCCCACAGAAATTCCACAGTACTTTTTGCATTAATATTTTATATATACACAAATTTACTTTTAATCATGAATCATAAGTCTTCCCTTCCTAATTGCAATATTTAAATTTTGTATTCCCAAAAGCTATATATATATATATATATATATATATATATATATATATATATATATATATATACTCGGGTTTTTTATATTCAAAAGTAATGGACTAATGAATTCAACGAGGTTGTTAGATAGTGCTCAATAAAAAGAGCTGATAATACTTGTTTATTGTTATATAAACATGCTCACATCCCGCTGCTACAAATAGCCACTTGTTTCAATCTAACAACAGATATCATCAGGCAGCGACTTGACTATTCAAAAGTTCAATGAATCATTGAACTTTTGAATAGTCAAGTCGCTACCTGATGATATCTGTTGTTTGATTGAAACAAGTGGCTATTTGTAGCAGCGGGATGTGAGCATGTTTATATAACAATAAACAAGTATATATATATATATATATATATATATATATATATATATATATATATATATATATGATAATTATTCACGAACAAGGTTTCCTCCGTATCTATACTAAGATTCCAACCAATGACCACAGCTGCTGTAACCAGGTGTGTATACTAGTACACACAAGGGTGTACTCATTAAATCCGATATAGATAATGAAGACAGTTCGTAATGTTTTTGTTTTCATTTTTCAACGATAACTTTATTGGTAGAGTTTGCTCCCTTGGAGATATTTTTTGGAGCGCATTCTTACTTTAGGTGCGCATTGTCACTCCACATTTAGGGACATATATATTCATATACACACACATATGAACTTATATACATAAATATATACATACATATGCATGCAAAGAAAAATGGGTACACGCACCTGTAGTTTTTTTTTAATTATGTTTATAAAATGTTACGCTAATTCTGAATTCATTCTTTAATTAAAACTGTCAATGTCTCTTCTAGACTGTCACTTAATGAAGTTTATTTTTGACTGAAACCATAGATTCTTGTGACTAATGGTAATTTTGTTTATCTAAATCAAATAAAATGATATCTTACTCTTTTTATTGATCACTGTCAACAACCTTATGAAATTCAATTTTCTCTACTTTCGGATACTTTAAACTTAGAACACACACACAAACATACATACATATATATTTATATATATATATATATATATATATATATATACTTGCATGAAGACCTGACGTTGCCCGGGATTGAATGAAGATCAACGAATATTTCACACTCCTATATTTTATTGTCATCGAAATTCGTGGAATCGCCCGGGAGGAAGCTGCACATGCCTCCATGCAGTAACTTTAAAAAAAAAAAATATTTATTCTACATTGCACTCTAGAGAACCCACGATTTCTATTATAAAATTATTGTATATAAACTTCTTTCCAGTTAACGAAAAGAAAAAACATTAAGAACTTTACGTGCAGGATTTGAACCTACAGATAACGTCTTGCAAACAAATAAAACAAAATAAAATAAAAAATAAAATAAACAAGTAAATTTTCAAGTCTTATAAAATTCTTTGCAGTTAATGAAAACAATAAGAAATGTATGTGCGTAGTTTGAACCTATAGACCACGTCATGCAAAAAACAAAACAAAAAACAACACAAAAAAAGAACAAAAGTACAGGCTATCAACTTACCCACGGTAAAATTTTCATGCTCGTTGTTCTGTCATTGTTGCTAAGCGATGACATGGAAAAAGTGGCTTTACCGATGATAGATAAATTAAAATAACGGTTTCGATTATCGATTAACGTATTCTGAGACAAAACTTAACTAAGATCACTCCCTGACTTATACACTAAAGTTCTGTAAATCTTAAAGAACTTCGGTTCACCCGTTTCCAAATCTAAAAGGAATGAATTCACATACACAGACAATGTTGCATGTATATATATATATGTATATATATATATATATATATATATATATATATATATATATATATATATATATATATATTTAAACCTTGATAATCGTTGTCAAAATACCCACCCGCAAATACTATACGCCAAAAAATGTGGTGGGGTCAGTTAAATAAAAAAGCAAAAAATAGCATCGTGTAAGGTTCGCAAAGCCACTCCGAAATCAAAAAAATAAACAATAGTACCCGTACATTTTTTTTTAGTTTGGTTTTGTTTTTTGGATGGGGGTGTGGGGATTATGATGTGTTATTAATGTAAGTATAATATTATCAATATTTAATTAAATTTATGGGCTGTGTGTATTTGATTTATTTTTGAAACAATTGCCTTCTGTAATGAGTGCCGCCATATTTGAAAAGTTCAGGGGCGTTCGTAGATTCCGGAATAATCGATTTGTCCGTTCTCAGCCAATGAAAATGGGCGGATTTTGAGAAGGCAGAATTTATTATTTTTGAATCGAGAAATGGAAAGATTATGTTATGCCTATGAGTTTATGATCCAGTTACGAAGGGTGCAAGCACAATATCTGAAGAATAGAAACTACTTCCTCTAAAGATGCTTTGATTTTGATAGTGTTGCTCCTAGAATGAAATAGGATGTTATCATAACCACTAAATGTGTCTAAAATGTCGTTTTAAAATTACATAAGGTAGTGGCTAACAGTCTAGACATAATTTGTATATAGCATCTGTTGTTGCTAACCTACACAATCACAGGGGAATTTTTCAACTAAATATTATATATGGACATAATGCTCCCTTTTTTGGGGTGAGCATATTGGGAAGTGATATACAAACTGCCATCATCGTGTTAAGCGATGTTCTTTGCATAAACAAATAGAGCTTGGCGTTTGGACAATGTCAAAACATTGTTAATTCACTATCCGTCATAACAGCAGCAGAATAGCGCAACGTTTTGAACGGTCGATTTTCAACCCTAGCTTTAATGAGTTGCTTTTCTAGCCGTATTAATGAGGTATGATACAGCGAAACAGTACTGCATGTTGATGACTATATATATATATATATATATATATATATATATATATATATATATATATATATATATATATATAAGTGAGAATGTGTGTGAGTATATTTCTCAACCTATATACTCATTAATTTTTATTACAGACTTTAAATTTGGTATATACTATACATGTATACTATATACGGCAAAAAGACTGCTAAGGGATCAAAATGTAAAAAAAATCGTAAAAGAGATTAATCGGATTTTTATCTGTTTACTAACTGTTTCACGAATGCTCATGCGCGAATAGTTCACATTACACATTACTTATGTTAAGAATAAGTAGTTTGACATCACCTTTTAAAGTGCCACGTTGGCCTAATGGTTATCGTGCTTGACTCGCTGTCTTTAAGTTCAACTCGAGTATATTTTATTTTTTTACTCTCAAGAAGTGAACTGTTTAGAAAAAAAAACCCAGAATACTTGCATGCATACGTCTCAGTTTCTCTCTATGTTTCTTACTTCATTTTTTTTAACGTAATTGAACGTTACATTTAATACCGGACAGCGCAGGGTACTTCGTCTAATATATATATATATATACTTATCCACTGACCCGAGTTTCGTTGTCTCTACGGCTCACCAGTACGTTCCTAACTTTATTTATAGAGAGATAAACATTTTTGATTAACAGTAAATCTGTCTTTATGGTTGGAGATATTTAATCAATTAATTCGTTTAATATTTGATAATAACAGATATTGATTAATTAAATGCTTTCTGCTGGTATAATTAATTGAAATTGAGGGTTTGAATCTGAGATTACGTGCCGCTGCATAAAGTCATTGAGTGCTTTGGTGATGTAATAAAAATGTTCACGTGTTTTCTTTTCAGGTTACGCATTTCAAGTTCGTTTCTGTTCATATCTCTATGGAATATAACATATCCTTTATAAATTTATGAACCCTCTTCAATAGTTTTTTTTTTGTTACAACATTTCTCACTGCTAATACATTTCTATAAACATAAAGTTAAAAATTTAAACACTTTAAGATAATTTAAATACGATGGCTCGTTGAGTAAGTGGTATTGCGGTTATTGCAATAGTTCTAGCTAAGAGTAGAATATTCAGTGCACGTATGGAAATGGTACCTCCCTTGATAATTAATTTTATTTTCGTCTTTTTTTCATTTTTTTTCAACGGGTTATTTTAAAATGATCACTAATCTACCAGATTATATAAAAAAATATCAATAGTTAACAAGTTTTAAGGGATGCTCTGTTTCTATTAAAACGTACTAGTAAATCGATCCCCCAATTTTTAATTATCGATTTTTTCGCCCAAAGTTCGCTAATCTTTGAAAGCTGAACGAAGTTTGGCCGAAAAACTTGATGCTTCCAAAATAGGGGATCAATTTACTAGAACGTTGTATTAGAGACGAAGCACCCCTTAAATATTTTAAATATTGATTTTGTATTTATTTTGTTCTAGAATCTAGTAGATTAGTGACTATACGATAATAATCCATTGAGAAAACAATAAAAAAGGGACAAAAATAAATCAAAACTAAATGGGGGGGGTACCGCTTCCATACGTGCGCCGAATATTCTAATAGTCCAGTGGATAAAAATGACGACCAGCCAAATTACATCCAGATTTTGACGACTTTGTGCTTAATTTTATACATTGTATTTGTTTTACTCGTCGTAAATTATTGAAATGATAGTATCTGTTGTTTGCTCGGGGTGCTGGATTTTCCCACATCAAAAATTGATCTTGTGTTTGACTCTATCCTTGCGGGAGGCGAGAAACTACACAGGGGCATTCAAGAACAACAGTCATTTCAGCAGTAAAAGATGACACGTAAGGATTTTAGTGAGAACTCCAAGTCAGAAGGAACATTCTTGTAAATCTGGTTAAAGAGTAAAATATACTTGGTTACGGCTTCCGGTTTTGAAGTTTTAAATTGAAAAGTCTCCTGTGTGTCATGAGTAAGTTGTTGGAATCCATATTAAAAAAAGAAGTAGTCAACCACCTCAACAGAAACAACCTTTTTAGTGATACGCAATATGGTTTCCGCTCTGCAAGATCTACAGCAGATGTGCTAACGGTTATATCACACAGGATTAGTGAATCTCTTGACAAAGGTTTCTTCTCCAGGGCAATTGCTCTTGACATATCGAAGGCCTTCGATAAGGTATGGCATAAGGGCCTACTTCACAAGATTTCCCGCTACGGTATTACTGGAAATGTTTTCTCAGTCATTAAATCATTTCTCTCCGATAGGTTCATAAGAGTAGTGGTTGATGAACAGAAATCAGCGGCCCACAAGTGTCCATCCTGGGTCCAACTCTCTTCCTTATCTACATCAATGATCTCCCAAAACACATACTTAAATCATTCGTTGACATCTATGCTGATGACACAACCATCTATGGCAACAGATCAAAGGCCGTAAATGACAAAGTTCTCTCTAATTCTCTCTCCTCTGATCTTGAGCACTTGGTACAATGGAGGAAGAGGTGGCTGGTCACTTTTAATGCATCCAAAACCAAGCTTCTATCCTCACATCATCAACGCTCTGATCCCCATCTGGCATCAATTGAAATGGATGGCTCTCGTCTTGCAGAGGCTCCATGTTTTGACAAGCTTCTGGGTTTTACCTTACTCCTGATCTAAAATGGAACACGTACATCAAATGTGTTGCCAGGGACGCTGGGAAAATTGTGGGATCCTGCTACTGCTCCAGAGGATATCTCATTACTGATGCAATTCTCTATCTTTATAAAAGTCAAGTACGTCCAAGGATGGTGTACTGCTACCATATCTGGGCAGCAGCTCCTAAAACAGCCTATCCTGCCTTGACAGAGTACAAAATAGACTTCGTGGTTCAGTGGGGGATGCCCTTTTCTCTTCCCTACAACCTCTCTCCCACAGAAGAGACGTTGCAAGCCTGTCTTTGTTTTATCGCTATTTCCATGGCAGGTGCTCGTCTGAGCTCCAATCCCTCCCCCCCGCCAATCTTTCACGAGAAACACCCGTCTGGCTGAAACTACTGTCAATAATTTACCCCACTCTTTATCTGTGCCTTAATCCAAACGTAGATTCCATGAGCAAAGCTTCTTTCTTAGAACTGCACGCCAGTGGAACTCTCTGCCGCTTGCCTGTTTCCCACCTGATTACAACTTGGACGTCTTCAAGTCCAACATAAACAAACTCCTGGCAAACCGTCCCCTTAAGTAAGACACTCTATCAAAACCCCCAATACCAATGATTACTACAATAGGAATTTTTTACGGATTTCATGTTAGGCTTAGTTGTAAAAGAAATGTCGTTAGTTTACTTAGTAAAATGTTTACAGACCAGTGAAATAAAGAATTCCCCAAAAATCTAAGCGGCAGAAAATTATAAGGAACTGATTTTGAATTAACTTCGTATATTTGAATTAATGTCTGCAATGCTTGTTTTTTATAAAAATAAAGAAAAACGCACCATTCGAAAGCGTTAGAGGTTTTGATTTGAAAGTAATATTTGTTTGTCTAATCGATAAATTATTAATAAATATATATAGGTTTTTCATCGTATTTACAAATTCAAAACTGCAAGTAAAATTTACATATTATCTTTTTTTTTTTTTAATTATTAATACAAAGACATTGAAATAAAACTTAGTTGGTGTCATCTGATAGAATTGAAATCAGCGTTCCATCCTAATGTTCTCGAAACAACTTGAATGAATGAAGCGAATATGCGCATGCGCATAAAAACAAAAATGCCGGCTTGTGGAAATGGACATTTTGCACGTAAATTTGCCGTAAATGTGCATGTAAATTTGCGATATCCATCTATATAAACACAGATATTACTCGCTATAAACCATCATTGGTGTATGAATATTTATTATGTGACTAGTAGGAAAATAGTTTACCTGTTAGATATTTACACACACACTCACACACACACACACGCGCGCGCACACACACACACATGTATTGTTTTATTTGTATAGAACTGTGTTACATGATAAGGGCTGTCCCCTGTTCATGTAAGTATAAAAATAGAGAGATTAGTTAAAATGAAAATAAGAGAAAGCAGAAATCGAACCCTGGACATAAGTTTTAAAGAACAATAGGTTTAAATGGAATGTCCAGTAAATTGTTAATTCGGATGAAATAAATAATAAATAAACTATTCAATTGTTAAAAGAATGTGGATAATAAAATATGGGTTAAATAAATTAGATATGTAGGTTAAATTCCTTTGTGGAAACAACACAAGAAAAAATAGGTTATTGGGAAATCAATGTCGGAAACGTGCAAAGTCGCGCATGTTGAAACACGTGAATTTTGCTCACGTGGCCGGGATGCATGGATTTCTCAATATAGGAAGTGGGAGTTAGTTGGTCGCAGAGACAGTCAGAGGGACAGTCAGGGGAGACAGTCAGGGGAGACAGTCAGTGAGAAAACTCAGAGACAGGCGGACGTCTGAAGCGAGACGTCACTTCAGAAACTAAAATGTGAAACTTTGAGTTCTTAATGAGGAAAACACGACCGGTCGTAAGGAAATAAATTCATCATGTGTTTTGGATAAAGCTCATCTTTGTGTTTGTGATTTCTACAAAAAGGTAAATTGTATTGTTATTATATGTCTGTGTTATAAAAAGTCATTACATACACGTTTCGACATCTCATATCCACAATGTGAATCTACATCATATCTACACTAAGACTGTCTGAACACTATCTCATCATTCTAAGAGCTTTCTTCGTATCTACACGTCTAAGTAATGAACATTTAAAATATAGGAATAGTTATGAACGAACAATCTCTCTTACAACAACATCTCTCTTTCTAAGATACAACATCATATTTAATAAGACAAGAACTCTCACTAAAACTCATATCTTTACTAATAAGAACTCACGTAACATACGCGCACAAGTGGTATCGTCTAATACTAATAATAATAACTATATAACAACTGGATCGGTATCTGTTACCAGGATAGGTGCACCTTTATGGGCATTATTCTCCTTCTACCACTGTCGATTCATTAAGTTTCATTCAGAATGATTTATATACCATACATTACGACCATGTAATCCCTCAGCCACCTACCTTGAAAATGCTGCTGTGAAACCTGACATAGTTATATGGAATAAGTCAGAGAGAGTTGCAACCTTCATTGAAGTGAGTGTTCCTAATGATGGCGGTCTTAACAGAGCTGAAAGAGAGAAACAGACCAAATACCAAGGTATCATGTATGATATGAAAAGAAACTGGAACCTAAAGGGGATATCGATCATACCAGTTATCATAGGTGCCACAGGACTTATGAAGAAGAACCTGAAGTCCTACCTAACTAATATTCCTGGTGAACCAAGTGCAAAATAGATTCAGACAATTGTACTTAAGGGAACAGCGAGGATACTAAAAAGAGCTCTCGGTTGGTTTCAATAAAAAAGCGGGGCAATGTTGGCAGCTGGTTTGGCTGCCCCATATCCGGCGTTACAATCTTCAAAGGAAAAAAAATAAAAATAAAAAATACATTCTTATATCAAACGTAAAAGGCAAATTAAGTGAATTCTATTTTGAATGATTGTTTTTAATTAATTAATTTTTTTTATCTTGAAATCATTTTAGTTGAAATGAAATATTAAAATAGGATTCTATCGTTCTGTTACACACGTATTTCGTTGTGAAAGGCATGAACCCGAAATTTACCCATCTATCGGTTAAACTGAAAACTTGGTTTCAGGAAACTTGTAAAATAAATTATTCATAATAAGTGGCTATTGTTGTAAGGCATTGGATAATATAAAAAAAATCGAGTTGAAGTGCCGTAAAATCAAGTACCAAACGGAACAACAGGTAGAAAAAAAATATCATTATTCTGTCGCATTCCTGGATGATGATGATGATGATGATGATGATGATGATGATGATGATGATGATGATGAAGGGGAGTAGAAGAAAATGAGGGGGAAATAGGAGATGAGAAGAAAGAATATGATAATGGAAGAAAGGAAACGGTGAGGAAGAAAATAAAAAGATGGGACAAAAACAAAAAAAAATAGGATGAAACAAGAGAATGATAATAATCTGGAAGAAGGAGGGATGAAAGAGACAAGAAGAAGTAGAAGAAAAAGAGGAGGAGGAGAAACATGAGAAGAATTTAGAAGAAGGAAGAGGGAGGGACAAAACAGGTAAGTTATTATTTTATTGATACTTTACGGTATGTACATTTCTTTTCATCCTAATATAGGTAAAATTACCACATCTCGTATATTCAATTAGGCGTATACGGTGTAATTACGTTGACGTGATTAATCACGTTCACATATACGGCAAAATCATGTTGACACACTGATGTCCGCTAAATCACCGGAGATAAATGATCAGTTTTGGGATACCAGGCGCTGTATGTAGATGGGTGCCGACATCTCCATTTAAGTGTTGCAAAAACTAAACGTTGTCGGGGATATACATTAGGGGAGATACATGCTGACTGTGTATTGATTGTGAATTTCATATTCCCATGAAACTTCCTCCTAAGGAGGAAGCAAGTTAAAATCCGTATTAGGGTTAGTGCCGCCGTAAAAACATAAAGTAAAAAAAAAGTCGTATACAATGAACCCGTTATACTATACATCATGCCTCAGCATTAATAACCTTAAAAAGTTTTTGTTATAAAAAAAGCAAAGAAAAGCAAAAGCAAACCAAAGTAAGTCGCAGAATTCTTTATACAGTCAAATTCGTAAAGTTCAGAAATATACAAGCAATTCGTTCGTTTGTGTGTTTTTATGTGTACCCCTTTGTGCATTTATTCCTTGGTTATCCAATCTTATTCTATTTTTTGTATAATCTTTTTATCGCCCCATTAATCAAAACGAGGCGAAAAAAAGGTCAACTTCAAGACGGCAACGACGTCTTAATCTAGACAGAAAGTGCTCGTTACAAAACGCATGCGCAGTTGTTGGTAATCCCGCGAGTCTAATAATGGTGACCTACAAACTAATCGCTAACTTTATTGGCAGCGACGAATGAATCGCGCTGATCGTTGCTACCATGGCGATAATATCCGAGCTGGAGTGGCCCAGAGTATGTATGGTAGAGAAACGAAAACAATGGCGGTTGTTAATTATAAAGACGACGCCATCCATCCTTAGCAACAGCGTCGACAACTCTGCATAGGATGTCACTACGACTTGAAAGTAGATTGAAGACTAAATGAAATTATCGATCGTCACCCTCAAAACTATAAGCATTTCTCAATCGCCAATTAATCACTCTTTGTCTATCAATCATGATTTGGATTTCTGCGGCTTTAAATTGCTAATCCAGCAAGTGGTTGTGATGCAGTGGTTAGCGGACGGGACTGTAAACTCGGAGTGCTTTTAGAATTTTATTAGAGCTCTTAGAATTTTATTGGGGCACCCTATTCAACAATAGCAGAACTCGTGTACTGGCGTTGCCCGATGGAAAGATGTAACCAAAGTCAGAATAGATTCGTTAACAGTACCTTAGCCGTTTAAAGGCAAATTAAACTCTTAATATCCAGCGCATTACCGTAGATTGACCTAATTTTGTTTTGCTTTGTTTTATGAAGTAGTCGGTAAGTTAAGAAATGAGGTTTCCAATAATAAAAAAAAACATCTTATTGAGGCTGTTCCTTAACATCTCTTTATCTCTATCTTCATCCTCTATCTCCATGAATTATTTCTGTCCATGTATTTATGGTTGACCCTTTTCACTATCCCTACTTATTAGTCCTCGTTTTCTACATGTGTCCCCCCCCATTTTATCTTGCTATGTATCGTTACCATCTGTGCCCTTTTATTTCTATCTCTTTTTTTTCATCTGCCCCTTTTTACTCGCCTTGTGTCTATCTTTATCCTCAATCACCTTTTCTCTCATAATCTCTGTTTTATTTCGCTTTGTACCGTTACCATTTGTTTCCTTTCCTCTCCCTCTTTCTCTGTCTTTACGATCTATTTCTTTCCTCTATTTATCTTTACTATTCACACCCGTTACGTTACGCGTGTTATCATTATCCTTTCCTTTCTTTATCTCGATTTTTACTATCTGTCACTTTCCGTCTCCCCATATCTATTTTTAGCATCAATTCCGGTTTCTCTTTTTAGCTTTATCCTTCATGCCCGTTACATCCGTTCTGTATAATTCCTGTTTCCTTTCCCTTCCATATCTCTATTTTTATCATCCGTACCTCTTCCTCCTTTTATAACTATCTTTACCCTTAACTATATATACCCTCGTTCTTATTTCTATCTTTACTATTTGTCCCGCTACTTCTTGCTTTCTATACTTACCATCTGTTGCTTGCTGTCTCCATATATATATATATATATATATATATATATATATATATATATATATATATATATATATATATATGTATATCGTTACTATTAATCCATTTTGCTTTTATTATCTTTACCGTATATCCTTTTTCATTTCGCTCTGTATTGTTACCAACTGTTTTCTTTCCTCGTCCATCGCTATCTTTACAATCCATCCCATTTCCTCCTCATATTTCTTACCATTTGTCCCTGCTACATCTCGTTATGTGTCGTTATATTGCTTAATTTTAAACATTGAGACAGCAAAAAATGTATCGATCGTTTCATTTTATAAGTAGTTTTTATTAATACTTAAAATATAATTTAATAGTCAATGGCAAGAAAGAAGAATAGAAAAAAGAAAGAAAACAGCATACTGAGGATGGAGTTTAGCTCTGAAATATATTTATGTTATAAGTTTCAAAAATATAAAAATTTTTTTTTATTTTTGTAATATTACGTTGTGATTTGGCTTTCAAGCGCACTTGATGCGTATTTTATTTTATAATTTAATAGTTTTTATTTAAATTTTAGTTTTAATATTCCGACACATTTTTTTATCGAAAATACAGAATACAGGTTTTCAAAATATTTTCAAGCCCTTTTCAACATTTTCAAAGATTTTTCAAGGTAATAATTGAAATAATTCTTGAACCTTGAAAATGTCTTGAACGGATCTTGAAAATGGTATTCTTTATATCAGGTAAAGGCAAAAGTCAAAATTCAAAGACATATAAAGCCTGTGCGAACCCTGACTTGATTTTACCTGTGAGCAATCACTGGTAATGATTTGTATGAGAAGTCCTAGCAGGTAAAATAATAACGTGTACTGAAATATCTCAGGCAACTTGTTATCTCTTTGGTCTCCAGAGAAAGTTGCTGATTGTCATGACTCAGAAATCATTGATGACGACGAATGGATCCAGCATATAAATAAACTTGTTGACTTTTCAAAGTCAAACCCAAATAACATTTAAACTGACAAATCAAACTCTGCTTCTGACTAACCTATTTTCATCAATTATCGTTGTACCATATTACTGAGCAATATAATTAATATTTTGTTACAATTTATTTGACAATTTATTTAGATAACAGATATGAAACATTTTTAAATAATCCCCTAAAAATAAAACTCAACAAAGACAAATAACAAATGTTTGATATAATCAGCCATGCTTAAGGTGGAAGTGACAAATTCTTTGGTTTGTGATGTTTAAATTGAAAATATCAAGTTCCTTGCTAAACCTGCAGATTGAATGAACGCATCTTAATATTTGTTTTCTTCTTTTATTCGAGAAAAAAAAGAAACTATTTGCATTCTTTCCTCGCCCATCGCTATCTTTACCATTTATCCCATTTCCTCTTTTATTTTACCATTGTCCCCGTTACATCTAATGAATTTAATGCTTCTATGCATGCAGCGGCCCTGCTGATTCAACAGTATTCGGCGGCCACAAATTTTAGAGCCATGATAATCTCGAGAGAACAAGTACAGACGGTAGTTCCTGTTGTTTTCCATCTTGCTTAGTGGGTGTATATCCCCCCACCCCGTGAGTTAAACGCGCCTTCAGATACTAATCTGAAAGTTTCTACGACTCGGCGCGGTACATACAGCGCCTCGCCTTCCTAAATGGCTACATGTCTGGTACTGGCCAGACTCACTGTGTCTATTTTTCGGTGATCTGGCGAGAACCGGCCTGTCAACGTGATTGTTTCGTATATGTGTAAAAAAAAAAAATGGCTATTTGTGTTTGTAATAAAGATCGCTTGTCAATTTTTGATTCCAAAATTTGAAGCAACCATCAAGTAGACCTTTTCTTTAACTATAGTTTCTTCAAGAAGATCAACGTTCGCTGACCAAAGTTTACGTTCAGTACTGATGTTGAATTGAGGGGTTTTGAACGAATCTTTTAGTTTAAAAAATCGGAAGATTTTTATCGTCAAAGAATAGAAAAAATATTTTGACCGACGGTAAAATAGCAAAAAATAAAACAGCAGCAATTGATATTAACCGCTTACCTTATTGTCTATGTTATTTTTGGAACTTCTTAAGATAAAGGTTTGATTATTTTTAATATTTGGACTAATATTACATTCTGAAATATTATACTCACAATGTTTCGGCCGATGTAATCCCCAGCCTCCTTCATGTGCATCTGGTCGAACTCATCACATTTCATGACGAACTCAAAAATCTATCCGGAATTTGGAATGGTATTTTTTGAATTTATTCATACCTCAGTATAGCTTGATCTCGTTCCGCCGGTCTTGATCAGATAGAAGATTTACGTAGTTGGAAATTGCTTCTGATTTTTTTAGATTAAGATTGGTAGATTATTTTATTGTGATAAATTCAGACTATTGTTCTCATCTTCAGTGATATTACTATCACAACGTTTCGGTCGATGAAACCTCCAACTTTCTTCCGTTTTATCTTGACGAACACTAGTATATTTCCGTCGAACTCTGGAATTTCAAACGAAACCCTTTATTTAATTCACATTGGTAACGTGCTCCTGCGCTGTCAGTTTTAAATGAGTTGAACTTTTTGTAATTGTGTTCTGAGTACCGCCCGCACTGAGTATTACACCTTCAACCTCCAAATGAATGTCGTTTAGGACTGAATTCTTCTTTGTACATTATCCGCTACAGCATTATTCGTTGTACTCGTCCGAATAATGAAAAGGTTTATAATTTTATTCTTAGTATCACCTGTATAGCCGTATAGAGGATTGAACCGTCAACTAGAGGACTCACAAAGTAATGATTATACCTTACTTAGCACCTTTATCCGCTGTGTTAAGACGCGCCTGAAGTAGGATAGAGGTTATAAAATGAAGATGGTAGTTCGAATAATCCAAATAATACACGTTTTTAGTAATTTTAAATTGTAACACTATGAAAATATAACATTTTAAAAATATTCACGATTTATTCTTTAACCCAATATATCGACGATGGATATTTTTGTGGAAATCCTGATCAAGATATTTGAAAGGTAAGTTGGCAAAAAGAAACGTTTTAATTGTAATTAGTGCAACGTCGTTGAGCGGAAGTAATATTTCATTTCCAGTTTGATGGCCTGATTTATTTGCTTCGATATCGTGTTGTCCATGTTTTTCCCCCTTTCTTCTTTGCTCCTTCCCTTCCTGTCTATTTTCTATGGCTGTTGTCCGCCCTCGTCGATAATTACTGGCGAACACCGTTTATTTATTTGCCGATTAACAACGTAACAAGGTGGCCATTTTTTGTTTTTGTGGCACTCAATCTGCGATTGTTTTTGGCTCTTGATTTTAATTAGAAAGCGTTGGCATTTGAGGGCGTTGCGCATCGGTTCGTTTTATTTTTTTCTATTTACCCTTGGCTGGTTCTATGAACTGAGCCGC
>NC_136499.1:46587081-46659581 GCF_053919585.1 Euprymna scolopes
CTGCGATACAAGGAGTCTCAAATTAATTTATTGATTGTGATTTGAAAACAAGATTTATAAAAGTACAGTTCGTTCTTTTGTTTTACGGCATATCAAGACTTTTAGTAAAATATTTATTGCTGTATGTTCTTTCTATCTTCAGCTATTTATTCTATTTTGCTTACGGCATATCAACACTTTTCGTCTTATTTAATGCCGAATCCAATAAATTTGGTTAAAATGTTTATGTTTTAAGTTCTGTACATTTCCAAATATTTATTCAAGTTTGTTTGGTTTGGTTGTTTCGCATAGAACTGTTATTGTTTTTTTTTTGCGGAATATAATTGAGTTTTGCCAAAAAAAAAGTAAATATCAATGTTTGGTTCAATGTAGACCAATAGATCAGAAAGCTCGTATCTTCAGACGGCCTGATCAGTTAGCACAAGAAATAGAAGAGTATATATATATATAAATATATATATATAGGAAATTTATTACTGTGAGTCCAGAATGAGGTTACAAATTGTTTCAGCTAGAGGAAAATCCTCAAAGAGAGGAAAAAATCCAACTAGCATCGTCAGAATTCATAGATGGACTAAGTTATAAAGTCAAATAAGAATGGAAAAATCGTAGATAAAGGGTAGCTAAGCTAGATACTAAAAATGCATACCTCCTCATAAAAGACCATAAAGAACACTTCCGTACCAGACCACAAACCAGGCTTATCAACCCCACCAGACCCGAAATTGGCAGAATCAGCAAAACAATTCTTGAAAGAATCAATAAACAAATCAAAAATAAATTCAACCTAACCCAGTGGATTAACACCGAAGACACCATTAATTGGTTCAAAAGAATACCTGACAAGAACAAGGCTGCATTTATCCAATTTGACATAGTTAATTACTACCCTTCTATTTCTAAACACCTTTTTGACACTGTCTTGGATTTTGCTTCTACCTTCTCCGATGTTCAACCATTCGAAACTGACATCATTCTGAAATGCCGTAAAACTGTCCTACTAAGCCAGGACTCTCAATGGACTAAAAAAGACCAACCTACCTCCTTCGACCTTGCGATGGGTGCTTTTGATGCAGCTGAGGCTACTGACTTAGTAGGCCTTTTCATCCTATATAATCTCACAAAATTTATCCCCAACAACAACGTGGGACTTTACAGAGATGATGGCCTTATCATTGTTGAAAACGCAAGCGGCTCAAAGTGCGAAGGCATTAAAAAGAACATCATCAGGGAACTGAAGAATATGGATCTAAAGATTGAAGTAACTTCCAACTTAAAAACAGTAAATTTTCTAGATGTTACCTTTAACCTCCCTAATAATACTTATGAACCATACACTAAAAATAATACATACTCCCTATATATACACCCTATGTCCAACCACCCCAAACACATTATTAAACATATCCCTAAATCAATAGAAAAAAGGCTTAGCACAAACTCATCTAACTCCAGCATTTTTAACCGACACAAACCCTTCTTTGAAAATGCTTTAAAGGAATCTGGATATTCCAACCCTAATATTACATACTTTGGACCCTAATAAACCCAACAATACAAATAGGAATAACAGATCCCGCAAAGTCCTCTGGTTTAACCCTCCCTATAATAATATGATAAAAACTAAATTAGGTAAAAAATTATTCATGCTTCTTAATCACCACTTCCCCCCTAGCAATATTCTACATAAAATTTTTAATAAAAACACTATTAAGCTTAGCTACAGTTGCACAAATAATCTAGAAAATAAAATTAAAAAACACAACAATAAAATACTAAATAACCACAACTATAATAACAATGGTCAAAATAACTGTAACTGCCTTAACAAACCCCAATGCCCGCTCCAGCAAAATTGTCTCTCAACAAATGTGGTTTACAAAGCAACTATTGCCCCTGCTGAAGACCCACAAAACAAAAAATTTTACATTGGCCTCTCAAGCACAACGTTCAAAGACAGATTTAGAGTGCATAAATGCTCCCTAAATAACCCCAACCACCCCAATAGTACTTCATTAACTAACCACTATCTACTACTTACCCGAAACAACCTCACCCCAATTATTAGCTGGGAAATTCTTAATAGAGCAAGTACCTGTAAATCACTAAACTCCCCATGTTATTTATGCTTAACTGAAAAATTACTGATTACTAATTTTAGAGATAGAGATAAACTTCTAAATAAAAAAAGTGAAACCTCACTTAATTGTAAACATTATAAATCCCACCTCTTAAGCAACTTCTCACCCTTCTAATAATAACTATAACCCACCCCTAAAATCTAACACTAACGAATTACACACACCCTATTTACAACCTAAACTATATAGTCCCCATTCATTCTAAAAGAACCCCTCCACAGAACCCCCACCTATTTATCCCACCATTTTTTAGCTGCATCTCTCTTTACCTAACTCATTTTTGTACCCCCCGCCTTTGCCTTAATCACTCCTTATGTCATTATTTAAAGGTTCTCGCCCCATAGTTTCTTATTGGCTATTTCCATGGTTAGGTCTCGATTTCTAATATTTCAATTACGTACTTATCACAATTGGTATCCTTTGACTTGCCTCTCGGTCTATTATCTACTTGTTAACAACTAATCATTTACTTACCTTCTATTTTAATTAATTATTTAATTTACCATCTACATATAACATATATAATACATTTTTCTCTTATATTTACCTCTTACTAATTCTTTCAATAATAATTATCATATTTTTTAACACGAAGCTTATTTACATATATTTACGTTTTTGTGTTTGTACATATACTCAAGCACATGCTCCTCCCTCATTGATGTGTGTACATTTTTTACATGTGTACTCATGTGTATGTATTAGTGTGTTTTTGTTATCTACTTACTATTAACATTTTATTAATAATTATATTACTTTTTATTATTTAATTAATTTACTGATATCCTTACTTTTTTACTTTACTAAATAAACCTATAACGTATAATTCACCTATTTACCCTTCTATTTCCCCTTTCTTTCTTTCAACTTAACACCCGACAATTCAAAAAATTATAAATAATAAATTAAAAACTAAAAAATTTTTTTTTTTAATCTCTCCCTGTCCGGCTAATTTATATATATATATATATATATATATATATATATATATATATATATATATATATATATATGTGTGTGTGTGTGTGTGTGTGTGTGTGTGTGTGTGTGTGTATGTGTGTGTATATGTATGTATATGTGTGTGTATGTATGTATATGTGTGTATATATATATGTATATGTATGTATATATATATGTATTTGTATTTGTGTGCGTATCTTCTACATGTGTGTATATGTATGTGTTTATATATATATATATGTACTTGTATTTGTGTGCGTATCTTCTACATGTGTATTTGTGTGTGTGTGTGTTTCTGTGTGTATGTGTTTTATTCACTTATTATAAATATCTCCCTAATAATTTTATGAATTTATTATTATTTGATTAACTTACTGATATTCTTACCTATTTCTATATTAGTAAAATAAACTTGTAACTTATAATTCATAAATTTATATTTTTTCCTACTCTCTTTCCTTCAACTACAACGCCCGGAAATTTAAAAATTATTTATAAAATATTTTTCAATTCCCTCCCCCCCTCCCAGCTAATTTATATTTATATATATATATGTATGTATATGTATATGTATATATATATATGCATGTGTAAGTGTGTGCATCTGGATGTATGTGTATTTACATACATGTTTATATATGTATATATGCGTGTATTTTTACGTATCTGTGTATGTGTGCATATATATATGTGTTTGTGTATGTGTATGTATGTTTATATATATATGTATATATATATATATATGTATATGTATGTGTAATCATGCATGTGCTTTTCCCCCATTTACGTATATGCATTTGCTGTACATATTTATGCGTGTGCTTGTATTTGTGTGTTACTTATTAAAAATGTGTGTTTTTTTAATCTATTATTTAAGTTACTTACTTAAGCTTCCACCTATTTTATTTTATTTTATTAAAATAAACCTGTAACGTATAATTTCTACCTGCCCGGCTAATTTATTTATTTATATATATATTATATTTAATTATATATATCATTATACTATCAAAATAAACCTGTAAAGTATAATTCATTAACTTATTTTTCCTTTTCTTTTATAAACAATTAATATATTTCAATCTCTCCCCGCCCGGCTAAATTACTTTAAACCCCATTTTCAACCTGTTCCTTCACTTACATTAACTCTCCAACCTGTTGCCATGGTGATCCTTTAAATTAACTGTTACTTATGCCGTTATCAATAAAAGTAGCGTCTTTTAAGTTTAAACCGTTAAAAAAAACGTATATAAGAATTTACACATAATTAATATTTAATTATAAACCCTCTCTTATTTAATACACTCCTACTACTTTAAACTCCAACGTCCTCTCCCTACCACTCCCCCTTCTTTTCTAACTCCCCTTTATCTACGATTTTTCCATTCTTATTTGACTTTATAACTTAGTCCATCTATGAATTCTGACGATGCTAGTTGGATTTTTTCCTCTCTTTGAGGATTTTCCTCTAGCTGAAACAATTTGTAAACTCATTCTGGACTCACAGTAATACATTTCCTATATACTGCTCTGACTACACATTGAGCACTCTAGTCCGATTTTTTCACCACTGGTAAATAAATATATATATATATATATATATATATATATATATATATATATATATATTCCAGGTTAATATGTTCTAGAAGTAAAGCAACCAATAAATTCTAAACGAAGTTTATACAAAAGTGTTCAATACCACATAGGGCAATATATACTTCTTGTTTGTTTTACATAAGTATTTATAGACCATTACACATCCAAAGGCATTTTTCGATCAGGCAGTTACAAGTAACTAGAGAACTCTTCAGATAATACTATCTATACAAAAGTAGATTCCGTAATATTTCAACACGCTCATGAATGTGTAGCGACATATAAATTCCTAAGTGAAACAAACGAATAGCATATATTATGAACACCAAGAAATACAGAAATGTGCAGATATGCAAGACTCAAAGAGAATCTATGTTCCCCCCAAAACAGTATATGGAGCACAGGCTATCGGCAATTCTCTGCTAAATGCTAATAAGAAGAACTGGTATCAGAGCATGCAAATATTTAGACAGTTGGGCAAAGCGCTTTACCTCTGTACTGAACAGGTCTTCCTCAATCAATGATGAAGCAATCGCACAACTTCCACAAGTCGAAACAAACCAAACCCTGGATATGTCCCGCACCATCCAGGAACTTATGAAAGCTGTAAAACAGATTTCTTGTTGCCAAGCTTTAGGATCCAATGGCATACCCCCAGAGATGTATAAAACAGGTAGGACCACAATGACAAAAAAGCTACATGAGCCATTTTTTTCATTCTGGTTGAAGAACCTAATTCCCCAAGAATTCAAAGATGTGTCCATAGTGCATATTTACAAGAGAAAACGAAACGGAAAGAGCTATGACAACCATAGAGGTATATCTCTTCTCAACATAGTTGATAAAATAATTGTAAGGCTGCTATTCAATCGTTTTACCAAACATCTGGAAAATGGAATCCTCCCGGAAAGTCAATGTGGTTCTCGTATCGGCATAGTAAAGTTGACATGGTATATCCTGCACATCAACTCCAGGAAAAAGTTCAAGAAGAATACCAGGACTTTTACACAACATTTGCCGATTTGACTAAGACCTTAGACGTTGTAAATCGGGCAGGTCTATGGAAGATCGTGGCCAAATTTGGATCTCCTGGAAAATTTATTTCACTCATCTAACAATTTCAGATGGGATGATGGCTCGTGCCATAGATGATAGAGAGGCTTCCGATAACCTCCCAGTTAATGAAGGTGCCAAACAGAGCTACGTACTTGCACCAACGCCATTCAGCATGATGTTTCTGGTGTTGCTAATTGGTGCATTCAACGCAAATGATCCCGGAGTAAGCAACATATACCGGACAGATGGCAAATTGATCAACGTAAAATGACTTAATGCTGTCACCAAGATTAAGACCACCATCACAGGAGACCATTTTTTTTGCATATGACTATGCCCTCAATCGACACACAAAGTCAAACATGGGATATATTGCGTATCGTTTTTCTAAGACATGCGACAATTTCGGTTTGACTATTAATCAAAAGAAACCAAAGTAATGTACCAGCCTGATCCTGGAAAAGACTATATTGAGCCTTAGATCACAATTCATAGGACAAATCAAAAAGCTGTGGACAAGTTCCCTTATTTGGGCAGTATCCTGTCCTGTCAAATGGGTTGTGGTAAGAGTTAGGGTTAGATTTTATTTATGAACATTCCCAAATGACCCTGACAGCGCATTGGTTGTGTTAAAAGGAAGTATTGCTGAATTATACATCCACGCAAGGTTCTTTCTTGATCAAGATATTTTGTTAATAGCCTTATTTTAGTTTATAGCCGGATTTTTGGTTTTATTTTAACATGGATGATCGCCACTTATAAGACCCGGGGGCCATTATAAAATGATGGTTAAGTGAGACAACAAGATCAGTTATGGTATAACTTAAGGAGGGTTAGATAATCCAAAAAGACGGCTCAATAGGAATTTATTTACGTTAGATTTGAAGACGACAATGTTACAGTCAGCCGGGAAGCAGAGACACGATATTGCGTTCCACAGACGGACAGATATAGAAAATACCGTGCTCATTTTTTATGAATACTATTATGTCTTGCATATTTTATGAATACTATTATGTCTTGTATATTTTATGAATACTATTATGTCTTGTATATTTTATGAATACTATTATGTCTTGTATATTTTATGAATACTATTATGTCTTGTATATTTTATGAATACTATTATGTCTTGTATATTTTAGAATTGTGTAATAAAAATCTCTTCTCGCTTTGTTCCAGCTTGTTTGTTTAGTGGTATTCATCAATTCGATGTTTTTATACCTCATTGTACGGATACAACTTTCCTTTCCAATATATTCTTTTCAAGAACTGCGGACTTGTGGAACTCTCTACTTGTTGATTGAGATTGTCGGACTGACTTCCTCATCTTGGTTGTTATAGTCACAACGTTTCGGCCGTTTTGCCCTCCGGCCTTCATCAGGTGTTTTGTATCGAACTGGGGAACCGTTTGTTAGGAGTCTCGAACCCAACCCTTTATTATTATTACGGGGGTACCGTGTTCGAACTCCAGCTAGGCTCTGGGACATAGTTGCTGATTCTCTGTTTTGAATGTTACTTTTCACTGCCTTCGTCACTAGTGACATATGGCCGAGTAGTCCTAGACGTTGTACCAAAGTTTACAGTTACCCAAAGGTGCTGAGTTCAATCCTGAACGAAGGCAGTGAAAAGTAACATTCAAAACAGAGAATCAACAACTATGTCCCAGAGCCTTGTAAGCAAGGTTCAGAAATAGATTTAGAAAGGAATTTCGTATTGTTCAGTTTCACATTAACTAGTTAGATATATTGTTGTAAAATGAATTTTAATTGTTCAATTCTTTTTATGAAAACCGAATTAAAATAAGGTCAGTTAGAGAAGAACGAACAATAGCAAATTAAAAACATATTGAAAAATAAGTTAGGTCGAAAAATAGGTTAGTAAGAATTCTTTGTCTGCAGAAATGGTGTGTAAACGTGCGAATTACGCATGTTCAGATCGATGTTTTAGGACACACGTATGACGTTATGGCAGAAATGAATTCTCAGTATAAGAGAAAGTCGAAGATGAGTTAGACAGAGTTAGTGACGAAGATAGAAGACAGAGCTGATATGGTCAGAGGAGGGTCCCTTTGGAAGCGAGGGAGAAAGTTTTAAGCATGTAGTCGATTTTGGATTCCTGGATATCATCATCATTTCGACCGGTCAAATGGAATAAAATAACATCTCATATTTTTGTAACTGCCGTCTTCGTGTCGCCTTCTACAACAAATGTAATGTGTAATCATCTTTAATGAACTTTGTATAAACCATCCTAAGTAATGCCCCTCTTCATTCTAAGTAACGTTCCCCCCTCCTGTATTAAAAGAACTCCTCTCCCCCTCTGTGAAACAGAACTGTAGAACTGCATAAATTTCTCTCTTCTCTCTCCCTCATCACCATTGTATATCTTGTATTATATGTACCCGTTACATGCCCGCCGTCTCTAGTAAATATAAATGCCCTTATCCTATCTCTTAATATGACCCATAAGGGCAGAGAATAAAATTACTAATTGATAGGCAGAGTGGACAGCAGTTAAGACTGACTGGTCGAAATACATTCTTTTAATCTGAGAATGAGAAAAATATTGATGGCCGCTCAAGAATTAAAAAAAATGCGTTGTTTTTGTAAACTAGTTTAAAGTAAACTATTACTGGAGTCTGCCGGAAATCACAAATGAATTATTAGGTGAATGATATGAAATAGAATGCTAATATATTATATATATATATATATATATATATATATATATATATATATATATATATATATATATATATATATATATATGGACAAATACAACAGAATCATGCTTGCAAGATTATTCGGATCTACTATTAATGGGGCATTGGGTAAATGCCATCGAAGACTGCTGTGTATCGAAAATTTGTAAACATATTAAATAAAAAGAAATGAAGAGAGAAACGCATTAATAACAGGACTATTAATGAATGAACGATACTCATATTGACTCATAAACGCGTTTTAATGGGGGTTCACTTCGTGTTTTAATTGGGGGTTCTTCCCCATACACGTGCCCACACTTCTCCGTCTATTTTACTATTTGTTCTGTTCACTTTCTTATTCATTACTAGCAAGGAGACCCGACGTTGCCCGGGATTGAATGAGGATTAACGAATATTTCGCAACAGACTTTATTGCTATCGAAATCGATTAAAGTTGCCCATTTCTAGATCAAATCGATTGATTACCTGCTTCAGTTAGGGGACCTACTGCGGTAAATAGAGAGTAAAATTCAGAAACCTTCCCGCAGTGACTTAGTCCATAATACATTATAGTCTACATTGAACTGTAGAGAACCTATTGTTGACGTTATAAAATTATTTCCAATAGCTTCAATTAACGTTTAAAATTCTAAAAGTCAACATTTAAAATTCTAAAAGTCAAGTATCATGGTTCAATTATGCCTTAAGCAGAAACATTGATTTCGAACGCGCCCCTGTCTTTTCAAAGAACCTGCTGTTCATTATATAGAATTATTTTTATATAATGATTTGAATAAAAGTTTAAAATAAAAACGTCAAGTATCATGGTTCCATTGTGCTCTAAACAGAAACATTCATTTCAGACGCATCCCTCTCTTATTAAAGAAGGTACTGTTGATTTTACACACCGGTATTTTCTGCTTGCGCAGTGATAAAACTTCTAAAATACAAGTGTGATGCTGAACTTATAAGGGTGCTAATTTTATTCCAAATCGGACTTTTTCTTCTTTAATCGGATATTTCGATTATCGATTAACGATTTTCGATGCTTATCTGAGGCACTGCGATACAAAACCTATCTAAAAATACTTTAAGACAGAAAGTATACTTGTATGAAAGTTCATAAAAATCGGCCGAGCTGTTTCGACGTCTATAGGGAACGATCTCTCTCACACAGAAAGAGCCTTTTGTATAAAAGTAGAGAGTTCCCCTCATTTCCCCATTTCCTTCATACAGTAAAATACAGTGCATATAAATATGTTCTTTATCTATCTAATTAGCTACATGTCTATCTACAAACAGTTGTGTGAATGAGGCCGAAGCGTACTGTACGTTTATCACTCTATCTATCTATCTATCTATCTATCTATTTATCTGGTCCCGAACATAAATAATTTTAAGTTAAAATAGTGTTTCATATGTTTCAAGTTAAACGAGTTAAGGAAATATTTTTTTAATTATAGATTGACATTTGCGTTCCTATTATCCAGTGCTTCCTTCGCTCCCCTTTGCCTATTATCTCGCGAACCAAGTACAAAGGAGATTCAAAATCTTGCACTTAAAGGGACGGTTGTAATTTTAAAAAGATCTCTCAGTTGAAATGTATGAGATAGCGGGTGAATGTCTAGTATCGGTAAGATTGCACAATCACAAGCGTAAACAAAATGATCAGAAAATTGAATATATATATATACACACACACACACACACATACACACACACACACACACACACACACACACACACACACATATATATATATATATATATATATATATATATATACTAGCAGGCCGCCTAGTCATTAAATACGCTTAAATGTGATATTCTGATTAATGCAGATTTCATATTAATTATTATACTAGGCTGGGTGCCCGGCGTTGCCCGTTTTTTTTGGAGGTGTGTGTTGAGTAAAAAAAAAAAAAGTGGTAGTAGGCAGTCAGGCTCGAACCCGTATCGCGAGGGAGAAAAATAATGTGAAAAAACCCCGTGACATCTTTGCTGTTGCACCCATCGTCAAACCGGAAGTGACGTAGGTTTAAATTAAGGCTAGTAAATCGCAAAGAGGGGATGACTTTTGAAAACATCGGCGGAAATAGCGATCCCACTCTTTAGAAAAGTGCCTAGTTGAAGGTGAAGAAATTAATGTTCTTTTCCAACTTTTCGATATTTGTCGCCCGAAGAGTCAAGCTTCAAAACGATACTGATCTCGTGAAAATCCGTCCCTCTGCCGAAAGTTTTAGGCAGACATGCAAACATACATACATGCATACATATTTGTAAACAGACAGGTGACATTTATATTATAGATTATATTGGACCTTTATAGTAATAATTTAAAAGTTTAAAACAAAATGACTCATACGCCACTACCAGGTATCGAAACCTAAACGTTTAGCTTACGATTTACTTTTTCCTTTGACGTTAATGCTTGAGCTATGAAGACATTTGTGCTGCAAGACTGAAAATTAAAGCATGAACCAATAGCTATTACGTTACGCATGCATATTCGTAACACCGTCGTTCAACCATCACGTAGTAAATTCCATTTTTTTAAATTTTCACATGTTTGCACCGATTTTCTCCGGCTAATGCCCAAATATAAAGTTTCGCGTGGGTTCGAGTACCCTATATATTAAGTTTAATGACTGTAGAGAAAAACAGACTGACAAAGGCAACGTTTTTTAAACAAATAAATATACGCATACATAAATAGATACGGAAAGAGATTTGTTTTTACTATGACCAGTTTACGCAAATATAACGCAAGTATAAATCATATATAATATCTGTATGAATATAATTACTACTAATAAAGTAAATAAAAATGATCATCGCATAAGAAAACCGAAAAAAAACTAATAGAGAATTAATTAAGATGAATGTTTTAAAGAATATGCAAATTAGTGGTTGCAGAATGCGCAAGCCTTACTTCACAATTACCAGCGCAGTCATACTTACAGGGGGTATTCATTGTCTCTGGAGACTGAGCGGAGACTATGGTGGAGATAAATAAGGACGCTATGGCTTCTCTTTCCCCTCGTGCTAAATGCCCTATCTCCCCTTCCTCTTCACACCGAGAAGCGCGCCAGACATATGTACGTTCACGTTTATTATATAGATTACTGACTTATTTATTATCAGGACTAGCAAGTTCAGCTGGAATTGATTACATTACGGACTTATTGGTCGATTATATGACTATCTATGACGTCATTTCCAGCTGAAAAAGAACAGATTTCTCAGATGGCTGAACTCTTCAGCATCGATTGATTAACCTTCAGTCATAAATGAACAAATTGCTGACCTATTTAATTCAATAAGAGTGTACGTTTATTTACGATTCTCATAAGCAACTCCGTGTATGCTATGTCGTTTAGAATAATTGAAGCAAGATCATGGTTTAGAAAGCTAACTAGTCAAGAACAACTTTCTTAGCTAAGATGGTTTGGATTATCTTTTGTTGGAAGAGGATTGATTATTCGTATTATTTGGATTCTTCGGACGACAATGAGTCGGCGCTGGTTGATTCCAGTGATTGGACGACTGGAAACAATGCCGAGGTAAGCGGATAGCACATATAACACCTGGTATTCATAAATGGTCACCCATTTAATTCTGACTAGTTTCAATCTCGCTTTACTTCACTGATCTAAAAGGAACCAGGGTGTCAACGTCACTGTGTTCCGTATATCTATTTATCTAGTCCTTATATTATACAAAATCTAAATTACCATTGAATATATATATATATATATCGTAGTCAGATATCGCCTCCTCCCATTTCTGAATGTATATTCGTTGAGCTTATGAAATTTGCCACTACATCTCTTGAATTCAGTTTTAACGATGTAATGTATCGGCACAACGTTTCGGCCGATTTAAAACCCGGCCTTCTTTAGGTATAACCTATCACACTCGGGAATCCTCGTATCAAACTTCACCAAGTACTCTATCCATTGTGCCACGGGTCCACAAGTGGATAATTACTTGGTGAAATTCAGTTGTAAAAGTTACATTCCTTTAGACTCTACGTTCAATCCTCAGTGCGGGCGACAAAATACAATTGCGAATTACTTAGGACTTCTACACAGTAATGGCTGGCAGAACGAGAGCATACCACCTAACCGATAAAATTATGCGTTCCTTTCGAAATTTCATGCAGATTCCAGAGTTCGAGATTAAAATTCTCGAATTTGTCAGAATGGGTCTCGAGTTCGACAAGATGCACTTGAAGATGGTCGGAGATTACCTCGATCGAAACGTTGTGCAAATAACACTTAGTATGGGAACAGTAGTTCGACGAATCTAAATAATACGAAGGAGTAACACTTCTTTAAAATATGCTTGAATACCGCGGTATTTTCTCGATACCAAAATTATCAGAATATAAGTCATTGTTAAGATGTTCAGACTGAGGTATATTTCTGGTCCTGTGAAGTTCTATCAGGTTTACCCACTTAGGTTAACTTTCTCCCTTTGAGAAGGGTTTAATTGATAGCTAATCGTCGGAGGTATACCGGTGGGGCTGTCAAGGCATATGTTGCTGGTCAGTGTGCCGTTCCTCTAGGGAGCTGGCTGTTGAAATCCCACTTTTCGACACTTGCGAGATATTATCCCACCGGAGGAATAGGAGAGATTAACAGCGTCTGTCTTTATTGAACTTTGATTGAGCCATTCTATTGCCATTAAAAGACACAGAGGTTGACTCATTTTTGCCAGAGAACTTTTTTTTTATCAGCAAATACGTCAAACCGATTCTTGTCCAGGCATGATTGATGTTATTATCTTAATTGCCAATTATCGCGTATGTTTTATCTTTGTTGTGAGATTTTGTTTATCAATTCCTTCTAATACATCATTTCTATTGTTCAAATAATGTCATTAGAATCCTTGATTGTTTTAATCATTATAGACTAAGACGTTTCCCCTACTTCATTGGCCGAAATAGTTTTCTCAACAAAAGGCAGATAACACAGTTTTATTCATGAAACTTAGATGCTAAATATTAGTCCGTGTACGTATAAACAACACATCTATATATGGAATCGAATTCATAGATTTTAATATCTTATTTTTTTTAAATCGTGAATAGTGAAAGACGGATGAATATTTCCCTGACTGTAACGTTCACTACGTCTGCTACCAACAACACCTACCAGCGAGAAAAATTCCGTCGCTGAGTGGCTCACTATAAAACTGGGAGGTAAGTGCTTAAATTAAGAGTCTTTTCAGTCTGCAGCGGAGAGTTTAAATTCTTGAAAAATTTAGAATATAGGTTATGTGGCTAAATGTGGGTAACATTATTCAGTGGGTACATTTATAAGCAATATATCTTGATATAAGAATATATGTAATAATGAGCATAAACGAAAATAAAGATCAATAAGATCGATCAAATAAATATGTTTCGATTACACATATCGATTTTATTGACAAAACAAACGCGAATCGATTGTTTCGGATTCGAATACATTTTCAAAGAGTCTCCAATTTTGCTAATATATTTAAATTTTCGACGAGAATTACAAGCAACAAAACGAATCTATCTCGGCTGGTGTAAGGTGTGCTTTCACAAAAAAAAAATGATGATTGTAGTGGTGAAGAATATGATGACGTTTACTGACGACCTCGAGTGACAAGTTAGAATTTTATCAATTCTATATAACTATATATCTGGAAACTTCATGTACCACTTACTGTAACGACCAAATTTTAGATAGGATGGGGAATAGAAATTCAATCAAGAGAATCGATTTTTTATGTAAATCAATCCAGACAATGTAGGAAGCCACTTGATGTAAAAAGGTAAATATAGTACTTGGAGGTCAAAAAACAGCCAATGGTATATGTATGTTTATGATAAATATGCGCTGATAAATGTTTGTTTCCCTAAACATCTTTTTCTTAAGTATTTTAATAGGAGAAAATGACTGCTAAACTATGACTTAGTTATGGGATTGAGGTATATTTTATAAAGAATGCTGTTTGAAGTCTACTAACAAGTCGTAATATATAATTATCTGAATAGGTAACCCATCACTAACCTGGCTATGTACGCAGTTCGCCCATTCTGTTAGATGGATAGATTCCGACAGAAAGAAAGAGCTGTTCTTACCCCTTTGTCATAAACATCATTCATGAAATGTGAGGAATAAAAAAAATAAAGAGAGTTACGCGGGTGCAGAAAGTAAAATCAAAGTTCACCTTCTATCCTCCTTTGGTAATCGTGCTGTTTCATACGACTTTACATTTTGACAAACAAAAAGAACTGTGTTCTCAAATTCCTGAACTCTTTGAGATCGATTGATTCTTTATCGACAGTTGATGAACAAATTGCTGGTCTATTGAATGCAATAAGGTTGTAATTCTATTTACGAGTCCCACGAGCAGCATCCGAGATAATGCGTATTGAGTTGAGAAGTACTGAACCAAAATAGTCGCGTAGGAAAGTGACAAGATGTGGTCTTTCAATAGATTTCTATCGACGAATATATAATCTTCTCTTTGCTTACAAACTCTCAATCGAGGAAAACTTTCTAACTTTTATTGAATACTCTGTGTATGTGTTATTGTTTGATTGGATGAAATTTCATCGAGCTATTCCGATAGTTCTCAGCAAAAATAAATAAATAAATAAAAATGAATAAATTTTGCCGAGTCACTGTAATAACCAGTTTAATATCTAATAATTGTGTATATTCGAAATTTTTTTATTATTGTTTATATAAAATTAAATTTAAAGCAATAACCATTCTGAACGCCATTGTTTGTTTTTCGCGCGAAAAAAATAGCGCCATTATTTTCCATTAATAATATATTAAAATATTTTCGTCAGTTTTACAGATCGCATAATCTCCGAGAATTATGGCATTATTGACAATATTAACGTTTTTACCTTCAATTATATAAAGGAAAGTTGTAATTTTCCCCCTTTTTGCCTCGTTAGTTACAATTCAGAAATTAACTAATACAAACAGTCCTACGGAGGGTGGGTCGTTGTGACATATCCCGGTCTTTCTCTGTCGAGCTGAGATATTATTCTAAACAGTTTTAGGAAATCCCACAAGCTTTATCTTCACTTTTTAGGAATGGAAATTGTTTATTTATTTTGCGCTAGGTTATGTTTAAAATAAAAGGGCCAAAAAATGAGAACGTATTGCGAAAGAAGACCTCATTGTATAATAAGGAAAGATATAGTGATGAAAGATACTATCATGGGATTAAAAAAAAATAGAAGCTAATTATAGTTTGTGCTGAAAAGAGGTGTCAAATTAAGAACAAATCACGGTGTTATGGAAGAGTAGAAGTATATTTATTATGGTAGTGAAAGTTACTTCCTCTAAATATGTATTTTTTTTTGTTGTAGTCAGGTAGCTTGGAATTAATATAGAAAATTCTGAAATTGAATAAAACTGGTTGATAATTTTCATAACTATGCAACGGAACTGTGATAATACTAAAATTATACACAGCAGATGTGTATATAATCCTATAGTGACTTAATTTACAAGTAAATATCGATTTATTGCATTAATATAGTAGACTTATATTATATAGATATAAAGAACTTCATATTTTTCCAACTAATGTGCATTCATTTTTGAGGTGTGTATAATATATGTATAAAAATTTTGATGACCACTGCTGCAAAAAAAGCGCAGCTGTTTCTATAAATCCCCACAAGGATATGGATATTAGAGAATGAATGAATGATAAAAGCTGAGTATAGACGAAATATGTACATAGCCAGGTTAGTGATGGGTTACTTATTCATCTAATTATATATTATGACCAATAAATAGACTTCAAACAGGATTTTATATCAAATGTAATTAAATCACAGAACTAAATCATATTTTAGCAGGCGTTTTCTGCTATTAAAATAATTATCATAAAATCTTTATGGAAACAAACATTTATCAGCGCAGTTGCCCTCAATATGTTCCGTGAGTTTTTTCGTGTGTGAACTTTTGTTGATACTGCACACATGAAACTCTAGTCCCCTTCGAAGTAACCACCTCCGGCTTCCATGAACTAGGCGTACCGTTCAAACAACTTTTGGAAGGTATCATGGAAGTCCTCGTGTATGAGCGTGTCAATGACCCTCGTAGGAGTCTCTTTCATCTCCTCAATTGTCTCATCCTTTGAGATGTTCCTTGAACTTAGGGAATAACTAAAAGTCCCTGAGAGCAAGGGATGGAAGGATGAGGAACTGTTTTGATGCCAATGACAACGTCTTTCTTTCTGATCTACTCTAAGACAAACATTTTTCAAATCTTCTGCATCTTCAGTACCTCGCAAATAATTGTGTTTACAGTTCCCACACTGACATCAAACTGTGCAATTATCGTCTCTATAAACACGCGACGGTCTGTATCCATGAAATTCTTTATTTTGCCAATCAATCATGTTTTCTGACTCTCTTACTCCCCCTACACCTCTCATCATCTCTCACAGACGCCACGGCCTTTCTTGAATCTCTTATGCCACTACAAAACTTATGCCTGATTTATGCAAGGTTTCCAAAAGCAGTCTGAAGCAATCCATATTTTTCTGTGGCATTTTTCCATGTTTAAAATATGATTTTATTGCATATCGTTTGGCTAACGGCATCCAGTTTGGCATCCAGATTGCGTTTTTGCAATTCTCCAGCTGTGAGAATCAGGCTTTAGTACACACACACACACACACACACACACACACACACACACACACACACACACAAGCATATATATTTTTTCTCGCTCTCTATCTGTCTTGCTCTCTCTCCCTGTCTCTTCCTCTGCCCCTCTCTCTCTCTCTTACTATATATATATCATCCAAGTGAATGCTTTGACGATGATACTTACGACTTTTAGAAGGCGAACCATTAAAAGGTATATATATTTTTGTTAAAAATCTTTTTAAAAATATCATCTCTAAACCTTACGCTTCAACCCCATTTTATTTTATTTTATTTTTAATTTTATTTCCATTTTATCTTACTTTTTTATCAACATCAAAAAGTAACTATTTTCCTTTTTATTTTAAATATTTTCCAGATACATCTGCCTTACCTAAAAAAATACTAGTTTTATTTTTGGTGTCTTAAAAAAAACAAAAACACCCAATATTTTTGCTCATGAGGATACTTTGTTTCAAAAAACTATATGATAAAATTATTGTCCAGGAATTATTGTCTATCTCAATAAAAACATCGTTTCCGAAAGGATCGTACAATCTATTGATTTTGTTTTTCCTTATGAAACCGATTTTTAATTTTAATTTTTAATTATAAATTATCAATCATCTTACTCTATATACATATATATACACACACACACACACACACACACATATATATATATATATATATATATATGGTGTGTGTATGTGTCTTCCTTGAATCTTTTATGCCACTACAAAACTTGTGCTTGATTTATGCAGTCTGAAGCAATCCATATTTTTCTGTGGCATTTTTCCACGTTTAAAACATGATTTTATTGCATATCGTTTGGCTAACGTGTCTTCACGTCCAGATTGCGTTTTTGCAATTCCCCAGCTGTGAGAATGAGGCTTTAGTAGAATGTATTCAAATTCCTGCTGTAGCTTTTCTTTTTCAACCTGAAATCATAAAAAATGGTCAGCCATCTTGTAAGATGTAATGCCTGTATAAAAAATCTGGAAACTTTTTGAAGGCACCGCGTATTTACCACACACACACACACACACACACACACACACACATATATATATATATATATATATATATATATATATTTCTCGCTCCTATCTCTCTTGCTCTCTCCACTCTCTTTTCCTCCGTCTCTCTGTCTCTTTGTATATATATATATATATATATATATATATATATATATATATATATATATATATATATATATATATATATAGCGTGTGTATGCGTGTGTATGTCTGTTATTCATTGAATAGTGAACGAGCAAATTCATGTTTACCCGTAGGACGAACTTCCATTTAAGTAAACATTTAATGAATCGATCAACTCCGTTATCGATCAATGTAGAGTATGTGGCCGTTTAATTTAAGGTCTGGCTTATTTTTAACCCGGGGAATTGATCGTTTGCCGACAATATCAGCACAAACAGTCTTTGAAGAAAGGGCTGCTTAATAAGAATGCTGAATCTTGTGGCAAAGCTTTGATATTTTCAATGAACGTTTTTCATCAATATCTTTGATGTAATCAGACCAGGAGATGGCATTAACTTTAAGTTTCATTTTTAAGTCATAATTGGAAGGGCATATATTTTATTTTAGGGGTATTTTTTTTAGATGTGTATTGATCGAACCCTTTTTTTCCACATCTTAGATATTATTCTTACTACGTTTCGACTTTTGAAACTTCCGGTGTTGTTTATTGAAACCGTAGACATATTTGTCGAAGCCTAAAAAATGTGCCCATTTAATAAAAGGTCGAGAAGAACTATAGGCCCTCCAGATCTACCTAACTAATCTCAAGTTCCGCATTTTTTTTTTGTTTTATGATATTTAAAAAATTGCCATTTTATCTTTATATAGAAATGACAAAACAATTGTAGACCGGTGGAAATTCCATAGGGGACTCATTCATATGTGATATATGGATGTTGGTATTCTGTAGATGTTCAGCGTAAATGGAGACGCTATGATTTAATATTGTAGCTATTTGTTATAATTGCGAAAGTATTTATCTAAGCTAGCACGAACGCCCGGCAAAGCCCGGGCGTAAAGTACGCTTTTAAATAGGATATAAAACTGATTAAAAATATTTTCTTAAATCTCAAAATTTCGAGTCTGTAGACCGAAAATTGGCAGAGTTATTTGGTAGGAAAATGTACACAGACACACAGATACACAGGCATGCACTTTTACTATTATATATATATATATATATATATATATATATATATATATATATATGTGTGTGTGTGTGTGTGTGTGTATATATATGTATATATATGTGTGTATATATGTATATATATGTATATATACATGCATATATATATATAGATATGTATATATATGCATATATATATGTATATATATATGCATATATATATATGTATATATATTTGTATATATATGTATATATATTTGTATATATATGTATATATATTTGTATATATATATATATATATATATATATATATATATATATATATATATATATAACTTGAATTTCTTCAGTTATAATCGAAACCGAAACTTATGAAGAATTCCTGATAAAATTATTTATAAAAAATAGATAACTGGAGTGCCATCAATTATGATCGAAACCGAAACCAAAACTTATGAAGAAATCTTGATGAAATTATCTATTAAAAAAACAGATTATAAGGAAATCTTGGTAAAATTATATATGACAAGAAATGGAAGTACATAACAATTAAAAGACCCAGATGGAAGCGTGACACAGAAAATAACACACACGTTATCGTAGTAATATACAGATTATTATGCAGGTTTGGATGAAATAAACAATTCGCTAAATGTTGACAAAATTCACCTAAAGGAGGTCGGAGATTACTTCGATCGAAACAATCTGAAAAAAAATCATCCAAGTTTAGAATAGAATTATTTTATTTTATTTACCGTTCCTTTTTCCAAACCTTCTATAGTTGGGGCATTCTTACGAGACTGCTTCTCTGCAGAATACAACATGGCGAATTTCAAATCTTATGTTAACAAATTATATATAATTTTCTAGGTTGTACTTTTCAAATGCTTGCGAAATCATATGCACCTCACAATTCTTTTGTTGCTGTGAAAATCAACACACGAATTCTTTCAACATACAAGTTTATTTACAATTTGCTCTTGGTCATTTGATAAGGGAGAGGGAGGGAACAGAACAACTGCGATTAGCTATAAAAGTGTACGTATGTGTGTGTGTGTGTGTGTGTCACATGAAGAATTTGTAGCTCACACCGACTGACTGTCTGCCTGTCTCACTTTACCTCTCTCTTTTGTTTTTGTTATATGTATCTTATACAGACATCAACCGACATTTCGACATGAAATGTAAATATCAAAAATATTTATCTGTTCTTCTTTAGTTTGCGTTACACAATTCTAACTCCACAATCTGGAATGTTTTCGGTGATAGTTACAATTCAAGTCACTTCTATAAGACACAAGAATGGAGATTAACATTTATCTGAAATGTGCCCCCCTGCTTAATAGTAAAAAAAATACAGATATATATTCATATATATGTATATTTAGGCAGCATTTTTTCTCTATGGCATATTTCATTAAATAAAATAGACGTTCTTTGTCTATTAATTATATTTTCCATTCTTTCCAACTTCCGAATAACAGTCTTCAATTTTAGCGTGAACTGGCTGATATAATCACCATATTTATCATAAGTCCGAGTACTTTCCAATCCTCCAGGATTCATCGTCAGGGATAAATTGATCTAACTGGTTTTGAACAATTTATAATTGTTTTCCCCTCTTCATTGGTTATTTATTTTATGTAACCTTTTTTACATTGGTTAAAAATTATGTATAAATTGTTACAAAACCTGTTACATTAATTTATTCCTGGCGATGAATCCGGAAGGATTGGAAAGTATTCAAACTTATGATAAATATGGTAGATACATCAGCCAGTTCCTGTTAGAAGTGAAAACTGTTATTTAGAAGTTGGAAAGGATCGAAAATAGAATTAATAGATAGAGAACAACTATTATATATATATATATATATATATATATATATATATATATATATATATATATATATTAGTGATGGGGCGATACCAAAATTATTCCCGATTCCGATACAATTACCGATTACGAGTCTGTTCTAAATTCCCGATTCCGATACGAGTACGGACTCCGGTTCCGATTGTTTAAAAAATTCTCATTGAAAGCGGCGGCCTATATTACTAGATTAGATCTTGCTAAATATTTTCTCTAATGTTTTCTTTGTAATTAATTAGAAAATTGTTTTCCTTTCAAAACAAATCTCATTTGCATCTGGTCGTCGTTAATGTCGTTTGAAAGTTTCATAAACGATTAAATCGAATCAATGATTGGTATGTAAAATAAAAAAGAGTTAATGGACAGAATAGTTAACAAAGCCAGTCTCATGTCTAGAATGAGCATCTACATATCAATATTACTGTTTAGAAAATCATACTTAACCATTCTGTTAACTATTCCCTAGGAAGAATTTATTAGAAAACCATTCTTAACCGCACTTTTAACTATTCTCTCCCTTTCAACTATGAAGAAATGCTGATGTTTCTTCTCGCAATTAAAAATGTTCAATCGGTTAGATTGATTTACGTTAGTGTAAAAAAAATAAAAAAATAAAATAAAATAAATAAATAAATAAATAATAATAATAATAATAATAATAATAATAATAATAATAAAGAGACGAAATGATAACCATATAGTAGGCAAAGACATGAAACGATATACCATATAGTAAGTGAATGCAGCAAACTGGTCCAAAAGGAATACCATAACAGGCGCGACTAATTGGGGAGGGCGGTGCACTGGGAATTGTGCAAACGGTTGCATTTTGAACGTATAGACAAATCGTACAAACATAAACCCGCAACAGTACTCGAAAACGAAAACCACAAAATCCTATGAGACATGGACATACAGACGGACAAATCCAAGCAAGAAAATCAGATGTCATAATAATTAACAAATAAGAAAACTCCTGTTAAATCGGAGATGTTGCTGTCCCAGCTGACCACAGAGTGAGTATGAAAGAAAAGGGGAAACGAACCAAATATGCAGAGCTTGCCAGAAAGTTAAAAGGGATTTGGATGATGAAGAAAATCCAAATAATACTTATAATAGTAAGAGCACGAGGAACTATCCCGAAAAATTTTGAAAAAAGAATGGGAGAAATTAGAGGAATGGCTGCAAAAATGCAACGACTAACAATAAGAAAAGCGGCTGAATTATTAAGGAAAACCCTTGAATGCGGAGAATAATACAAGTATACAATATAATGAAGAAGCGTTACAGGGAATGAAGAACACTGAAGCTGCATATCTACAAGTTCTACACCCCCATCACTCATCCACTCCCATTGTTTTATCACCGCCCAAACCCCCCAAGACATACCAAAGAGCCGAGAAGGGTCAAGGAGGAGGGAAAGACCGAGAAGAGAGCGCTGACTAGACTTCCGGTGAACAAGCACGACGAGAACTGGGACCTTGGGTAGGCTTAGTGCGACTCAAATTCCAGTATAGACCAATGGCCACTGCCAGCGAGAAATCAATGGTAAGCGGCTGTAGCGATGACGCAAATTTATTTGCAAACGCTATTGAAGGAGGTAGAGAGAGATGGACGTCTGGGGAAACTTGTTGTCACTCAGCTTCCAGAGAACACCACAGATTTACAATCAGATCTTTGGTGACTTGTGTGAAAGCTCCATGTGAGATAATAATAATAATAATAATAATAATAATAATAATAATAATAATAATAATTAAAATAATAATGTAAATCAATAAATATCAGCCAAAAAGGAGATTGAGACTATCTATATACAAATCTAAACAGTGCAAGCAAAACAGAAACAACGAGACACATACGTATTGATTCCAAAAATTCACAACATTACACGAAAGGCTTAAAACCTGAGAAGATGTATATATGAAACAAATGCGCAATCTTGGATGACGAAAAGGTAGAACCAAACTGATATAGAAGGACACTAAAAAGGAACAGCCTCCAGCAACTATAGGCCTATCATGTGCTTACCCACTATGTGGAAAATACTACCAGCACAACTGAGGGAACAAATTTAGCACTCACTGAATAAGTATGGACTTCTTCCCGAAGAACAGAAGGAATGCTAAAAAGGAAAAAGAGGAACACATGCTCTGCTATATACAAATTAAAAATAATTCTCATAGAGGTAAAAAGGAGAAAGAATTTAGCCATGGCATGGATCGACTACAAAACAGAGTACGACAGAATCTCTCAAGTATGGATAATAGAATGCTTAAAAATGTTAAAAAAAACAAACAAAAAAAAACGAAGCACGATCGTCAACGTGATTGGAAATGCAATGAAAACATGGAGATTGGAACTGACAGCTGACGAACAACACATAACAAAAATTAACATTAACATACAAAGACGCACTTTCTAAGGGTATTCTTCATCACCATTACTCTTTATCAGAGCCATGATTCCCCTGAACAATATACTGAAAATGTGCCAAATCGGATACAAGTTTTCTAATAGAGAAGAAAAAAATGAACAACCTGATATACATGGGTGACCTGAAACTTTTTGTAAAGACCGAAAATGGATTAGAACCACTAATAAAGATTAGCAGGATCTTCAGCCAGGATCTCCAAACGGAGTTTGGTATAGAAAAGTGCGTACTACTAGTTATAAGAACGGGAAAACTTGACACGACAGAAGGCATGGAACTATCCAACCAGACAGAGATGAGGTTACTAAGGGAACATTACGCCTATAAATACTTGGGAGTTCTGGAAGCAAACCCTGTCAAAGCAACAGAATTGAAAGGAAGAAGTGGAAAATAATAACTCAGGAGAACAATAAAACTACTGGAAACTAAATCATATAGCAGAAACCTAATAAAAGGTATAAATACACGGGCAGTGTCACTAGTAAAATACTCTGGACTGTTCATAGGGTGGACCAAAGAAGAACTGACAGCTCGATCAGAAGACCAGAAAACTCATGACCATTCACAATGCACTACACCTAAAAGAATGATGTTGACCGACTCTACGTAAAAAGGAAAGAAGGCGGGAGAGGACTGGTTTGTATAGAAGACTGTGTGCATGACACAAAAAAAAAAGAATTAGAAAAATACAGAATGCAAACCACTGAAAAAATAATTATAGCAGCGATAGACACTGAAAAAAAATCAAAAAAACAGAGAGATAAAGGATAAGACGAGAAAAAATGGGAAGAGAAACAACTATACAACTAAGGATGACAAAAGATGAGAATAACGAAAATACTTGAACATGGGCGCAAAAAGGACATGTAAACAGAGAAACTGAATCTCTAATAACTACAACACAAGATGACTTAATAAGAACCAACCACATCAAAGCAAAGATCGACAAAACATAAGAAAGCAGCAATTGCAGACTCTGTGGACAAATGTAAACTATATAATAAGCGAATGCAGCAAACTGGCTACAAAAGGAATACAAGAACAAGCACGACGAAGTGGGGAGGGCAGTACACTGGAAATTGTGCAAACAACTGCATTTCGAACGCACAGACAAATGATACAAGCATAAACTGGCAACAGAACATGAAAGCGAGAATCACAAAATCCTATGGGGCATGGACATACAAATGAATAAACCCATCCAAGCAAGAAGACCAGATGTAATAATTAACAAGAAAGAAAAGTCCTGTGCAAATCGTAGACTTTTCTGTTCGAACTAACCACAGGGTAAATATCAAAGGAAAGGGGAAACGGGGCAAATACACAGAGCTAGCCATAGAGCTTAAAGGGATACGGATGATGAAGAAAATAAAGATAATACCTATAATAGTAAGAGTACTAGGAAAAATGCCAAGAAACTTTGAAAAAAAGAATGCGAGAAATTAGAATCAACGCAATGGCTGGAAAGATACAACGAATTACAATAATGAAAACGGTTGAGATATTAAGGAAAACCCTTGAATGCGGAGGCTCAGATACATGAGCCACATGCATGGGCCAGACAAATTGCTGCAGCAAAAAATTAAGAAGCGTTACATGGAACAAAGAACATTGACGCTGCATATCTATAAGTTCTCTAACCTCACCCACCCCTTATCCTTATCACCGCCCCCAATAATAAAAAAGAGTGATGCCAACTAGTCGAGAAGGGCCAGGGGGGGGAATAAAAGGACCGAGGAGAGAGAGAGAGAGAGAGAGAGAGAGAGAGAGAGAGAGAGAGAACTAACCAGCCATCCGCTGGACAAGTGTGAAGAGAACTGGGACCTTAGGAAGCTTATTGCAACTCAAATTCCAGTGAAGACTAATGGCTACTGCCACCGAAAAATCTATGGTAAACAGCTGTTGAGATAATTGCAAATGTTGTCGAAAGCGGCAAAGAATACTAAAAATCTGGGGAGACTTGTTGTTACTCAGATTCCAGGGAACACCACAGGCTGTTTTCAAGGAGATATTTTTAATGACCTGTATGAAAGCTCCTTGTGAGCCAATAATAATAATAATAATAATAATAATAATAATAATAATGTTAATAATATTATTATTATTATTATTATTATTAATAATAATAATAATAATAATAATAATAATAATAATAAGAAGAAGAAGAAGAAGAAGAAGAAGCCTAGTGCACTGATTTTTGACGCGGCCTTACCTGACTTTGTGTTTATCTGCCTGCAAAAAAGGTAATTGTTAGTCAAGCTGTTTTACGTAACAAAACTCTAAGGATTGCATCGTTTAACAGATGCAACTTATCTGTTTGCTCTCGTTGGCGTCAATTAAATAAATGGATGTCATTATGTCAACATTAAGAAAAATGATCCAAATTTTGCGGTGTTTGTATTTGAACTATTCTTGTCTTCCCTAATCTAAATGAATGGTAAAAGACTTGCAAAAAAGATGCCAGACTCATTACTATTAATGTAGATTTTCTACTGAAGAATTTCGTTTTTTGCCAAATATATAGGTAATCTAATTACTTGGTTGTAACATTTCTTGAAATAAGAGATTTATCTAATTATCTGTGATTAAACATCAGCAAAATTATCAATATGATCTTTCTTTTAGAAATAATTGAACTGATTGACAAGTATTCTTGTATATGCTGTAAAATTGCACACACTTAGTTTTCACACTCGTACTCTATCACTGTCATTCATTATACATACATATATACACACATATATACATGATGATGATTGCAACGTCTTGTCAGACGAGTGCCACTCCCTCAGACATTTATAATCCATGAGCCCAAATGTCTGAGGGAGTATCTATACAAATATGATGTTACAGAGTCTTAGCTTTGTACGACAGCTAAGTCTCTCTCTCGGTTCAAAATGTTGAGATCCAGCAACAAGCAAGAGCAAGATAGCCAGCAACAAATTAAACTGCATACCAGCTTAATGCGGGTACTGGTCTTACGCTTTATGGTTTTTTAAATCAGAGATTTGCTTCTCCTAGAAAGGTTGCCTTCACCACGGCTTACGGAAGCCCTCTCTACCCCAATACACATATATATACACAAACACACACAAATATACACGGTGCTAGTTGGCCGTTGACCCAGAAAAAGAGTTCATTCGCCCTTTGGAAGGTCTTGTTTTTTATCCTTCAGGGAGACTAGCCACCCTCCTCACCAAACAAGTCTGGTGGGGGTACCAGTTTAGTCGCCGGTGAACCGACCATGAGGCAGGTAGTACTGGGTTACATGGTACCAGTAGCATATGACATGACCTGACCATAACATATATACATACATACATATATACATATATACATACCTACCTACCTACCTACATACATATATGCACACATACATACATACATACATACATACATGATGATTGCAACGTCTTGTCAGACAAGTGCCACTACCCCAGACACTTAATGTCTATGAGCCCAAAAATGACTTTTTTTTAGTCCTACTGGTGAATTCATACGCTCAAGTAGGCATGATACTGAAGACGGTCATTGAGATCAATTATTACATACTTCCAGTATTTCAAGCCTCCACGCGTCACAACTTTTCAATCGCCACAGAACCATTTTTATAGACAAATGCCTGAGGGAGTATCTATACACAAATGATGTTACAGAGTCTTAGCTTTGTACGTCAGCTAAATCTCTCTCTCGGTTCAAAATGTTGAGATCCAGCAACAAGCAAGAGCAAGATAGACAGCAACAAGTTAAACTGCAGACCAACTTAATACGGGTACTGGTCTCCCGCTTTATGGTTTTTTAAATCAGTGATTTGCTTCTCCTAGAAAGGTTGCCTTCACCACGGCTTACCGGAGCCCTCTCCACCCCTACACACATATGCATACACACAGATATACACGGTGCTAGTTGGCCGTTGAACCCGAAAAAGGGTTCATTCGCCCTTTGAAAGGTCTTGTTTTTAATCCTTCAGGGAGACTAGACACCCTCCTCACCAAACAAGTCTGGTGGGGGAACCAGTTTAGTCGCCGGTGACGGGACCATGAGGCAGGTAGTACTGGGTTACATGATACCAGTAGCATATGACATGACCTGACAATAAATACATACCTACCTACACACATACATACATACACACATACATACATATACATACACACATATATACATACATACATACATATATACATACATATAAATGTGGTCATATAACTAAGTCTGTTTGTTCAGAGAGCTAAATATTAAGTTGAGAAGAAAGTTCTTGCAGAATTTTTAATTTGATTTCAAATGATGTATTTTCAAATAAGTTTTCGTTGTAATACCTTCACTTCATATATCATTTCAAAGAGCGTTTGTCGCTCCATCTAATCGTTTAAATTACAATCGTTTTAAAACGAACGATATCTTTTTTCCAGAGCGTTGAATACACGACGGGACAAAATCAAATTTGCACAATTTTTTTTCAGTTCAAGCTAGGCCAAAACACTGCTGAAACAGCTCGCGATATTAACGATGCCTTTGGCCTATGAACCACTACTAAACGCAGAGCACAATAATTGTTTCAGAAATTTCGTGGCGTCGACGAGTCTTCAAGATGCTGAGCGTAGTTGTCGGCCAATTGGATGTCGACATCGATCAATAAGGAGCCTTAATTGAAGCCAATATACGCACAACTATTTGTGAACTTGCTTCTTAATTTGACGTAACGTATAAGGCGATTTCACTCCACTTGAAAGAGATTGGGAAGACCAAAAACTTGATAAATGGATGCTTTATGAATTGGACAACAGCCAAAAGAAACGCCGTTAAAAAGTGTCATCTTCCTTTCCTTTATGCAACAAGAACGGCTCGTTTCTCGACTGGGTTGTGACTTGCGATGAAAAGGGGGGATTCTTTACGACAACCGGCGACGCTCAGCTCAGTAGTTTGACGCCGACTAAGCTCCACGACACTTCCCGAACTCATAGTTTCACCAAAAGAAGGTCATGCGGACTGTTTGCGTTCTGCAACCGGTCTCATTCATTACAGTTTTTTTTTTAATGCAGGCGACACCATTGCGGCGGAGATCTACTGTCATGTATGACATCAGGAAGGGTGCTCACAACTGAAACATTCCTCGAGCAACGACGGGCAACCTACTAGTAAAAATACATGTATTCTAGCAGGCCGCCGAGCGATGCCCGATCGTAAAATACGCTTAAATATGTTTTAATTTATGCAGATTTTATACATTTATTTTTATAGAAAGATTTTTCCATTGATTGTTATTGTTGTGTCATGACACAATAGTAAAATTAAAAAAATAAGTCAAATCGACGTTGGTTTAAGAAACAAGTGCATTTAAAATCACAAGTACAAAAGTAGAAAACGGGTATAACTGGCTTGCATGCAGCTAATCAGTAGTAGTACAGTCGGTTCTTCCATCACTGTATGTATAACTGGAACTATATATAGTGAAAACCGGTGTAATTTCCCTTGTGTTAGAAAGGCCGGTGTAACAGTTATATTGTACACAATATATTAAAGTGACACGCTGGCGTTGCCCGGTCGTAAAATGCACCTAAATATTTCATTCCTGTAGATATTCTATTTATTATTCTAGAGCCAAATCCTATTATTTGTGCTCTGCTCAATATATAGTAATGCTTTCAAAAGTGAAAAAAAAGAAGATAGGCACTCTCAGTTAGAATCGAAACTAAAACCTGTGGCGTTCCAGCCATAGTCGTTACCGTTCGAGCTTTCAACAGATGGATGAGAAAACGCTACAAAGTAAGTGACTTAAACGTAAGATGTATATTTGCGTACGCGTAGAAGTAACAGGTTTAATCGACTTACGTCTGCTAAGTCCAATTTCTTTTTCAAGTTTGACTTCTGAGCAGTTATGTTTACTGGCTAAAACAAATTGAATTCGTTCCACATGACTAAATGCTCTCTATATATCAGGTTCCGAACTAGTAGACTAAAAATCGTGAGGGAAGTTGGGTAGGGACTGTTACATACACACTCACAGGCGAAGTCATATATATATATATATATATATGTACACACGCACATACACGCACACATATATATATAAATATATGCGTGTGTAAAGAATATAAATATATGCGTGTGTAAAGAGTATTTCATCTTAAATGCTACGCAATTATGCTAAATATAGAAAATATGCATAAAGAGAACCGATAGTAATAGTTAAATGAAACGCATCATCTATTAAGAAACAATAAAAAATAATAGTTAATTAATAAAAGTTTGTTTTTCAAATGCGTATATTAATTAGTTTATTATTATGAAGTCGGTCACATATCCCTGACTTAGTATGTTTAAAATTTCGTTTCGTATGCCTGGCATTATTTTCAGATAGGTTGTGTACTGAAATGTCATTGATAATTATCGATAATAGATAATCGAAATAGTTCGATAAAAGAAGGAACAGGGGATTTTGACTAAAGTTAACACTTCACATAGCCTAACATCAAAAGTGCATGAGAGTTTTATTACCACACGAGTCGAAATGCTCAATACATACTTATTATGGAGAGTAAGTTTTTGGATATGACAGGGGCGCTTTCGAACTGAATGTTCCTGTTTAAAACACAGTTAAACCATGATACTTGACTCTCTTATTTTTAACTTAAATTCAAATCATTATCACTACACAAGCAGTAATTCCAGGCTTATAAAATCAATAATAGGTTCGCTGGTATATATATATATATATATATATATATATATATATATATATATGGTCATTTTTTCTCATTGAAAAATCTCAATTTAAGCGACTTGTGGATTGATCCTCTGCTTTTGGGATACATTTTCATCTATCAAAATTTTTTTTTTATATTTCCAAAAGTGAGCACAATTTCATTGTAATAGAAAGTTTTCATAACACGATGCATTGTGGACTAAACCACTGCGAGTAATATGAGGAGCTTCCCCTCAGTGCACTGCGATAAATCCCCAACTAGAACAGGCAATCAATCGATTTTTATTGAAAAATGGGCGATTTCACTGATTTCGATGTTAAAATTGTGTGTGTGAAACATTGGTTGATAATCATTCAATCCCGAGCAACGTCGAGTCTACCTGCTAGTAAATCAAATAAACGTCACATTCGTATTAAAACTGAAATTACTATTAAGTTTGTAAACTTAACCCGAAACGAAACCGTTAATCTTTCAGATAGGGAGTAACCCTTGGAGAAGAGATCTATTGTTGTATTCATCTCTTTAAAATTCAAGCTAGATTTATGGGAGAAACTATTTGTGTGCCGCTTTGCATTGCACACTGTTTATTTCCGTGCTCGGGTTTTCACTGATATTTGCGCAAGTGTCTACAAATAAATACGATTGCGAAAGAAAGACTAATCTTGTCGACTATTTATTCTAAGAAAACCTAGAATGTAGCAATAGAAACTGAATATTCATTCTCTTTCTAATGAAAGATACCGAGGAAAGCCTAAGGCATTCACCGAAAACCTGTCTAATTTTAAATTTAGAAAAAAATTAAACTACCGCACAATGACATAACACTGTCCAATTTTAACAAATGTGAACACAATTTAATCAGCTTCAGATTTCACAATGGTAACGTAACTCCACAAAATAAATCATTTTCTAACTTTACTCAGAAATGTGATTGGAATAATGCTGGCTATGGCGAGATTTCCCGCTTTTTTCTATCTCTACAAGAACGTTAAAATAGAAAAGTATGATGACATTTTTGCAGTATCTTTTTCTCTTCTATTATATGAAATGAAATTTGTCCGCGCTTGCGCGTGTGTGTATGTCTGTGTGTGTATGAGTTCGTTCCCCATAGATTTGGAGACGGCCCGGCCAATTTTTATGAAATTTTACACGGTGATACTTTATTTGTCTGGCAGTGTTCTTAGACATGGTTTTATATCAGAATCTCTTCGACAGTATCGATAATCGAAATAATCCAATGAGGAGCAGGTAATTTTTACAAAAAATTAATGCCTTAGACAGTCTAACATCACAAGTGCATCTGAGAAGTTTTTTTTACCGCACAAGCCGAAATGTTCGACATATAAAATCAACAGTAGGTTCTTTGATATGACTGGCGCGTTCGAAATGAATATTTCCGTTTAGAGCATAATTGAAAGATGATACTTGACATTTTTATTTTAAAATTTAATTCAAGACATTATATATAAAAATATTTTTTAAAAATCAACAGTAGGTTTCCTACAGTGCAGTACAGAAAGTCACTGTGGGAGTTATGTGAAGCTTTCACCCAGTGCGCCGTGATGGGTCCTCAACTAGAGCAAGCAATCAATCAATTAGAATGAAAAAAAACAAAAAAAAAAACGAGCGATTTCCCCGATTTTGATGACATTAAAAAATATGGCAGCGTGAAACCTTCGTTGATCATCATTCCATCCCGGGCAACGTCGGGTCTCCTTGCTAGTTACCAGATAAGACTGAGCATTATAATCATTTCTTTTAACAAAAAGTTGTTTCCGTTAACCATTTTGGCACAAAAAATGTAAAATAAAAAAAAAATCATTTTATTTCTACGAAAAGCAAAAAAATAAAAATAAAAATAAAAAAAATAAATAAAAGCTAATAATTTTTAGAATTACACAAAAATTGAATGATTAGTTTATTTGACTAATTTAGGTACAAACAGTTAAACATTGGAAACATTTACAGTTAAAATTCCAAAGATTCCATTTCCATGAACGTTATTTTTACCTGATGATCATCGTCTTATAATGTTTTTGATTGTTTTGCATATTTTTGTTCGGAACTCCTTGCGATTATAAAACACTGAGTATCCCGATTGATCTTTTATAAAATTAATCTTGCTTAGTTTAAGATTCTGCGTGAATAAATAGCTAAGGAGCAATATTACTGGAATTACAGGTTTTCAAACACCAAGTAATCTCGTGCGGATGAGTGATATTCAGATGTTCAGATTCATTCTCTAAATTCTATTCTCGGATCGATTACTTACAGGTAAGATGATAATAAGGTAGACATCACGCCATTCAATACCGAGCAACGTCGAATCTCCCTGCTAATAAATTAAATAAACGTCACATTCGAATTAAAGCTGAAATTATTATTAAATTTGTAAACTTAATCCGAAACGAAGCCGATAATCTTTTAAATAAGGAGTAACTTCTAGAGAAAAGATCTCGTATTGTACTCGTCTCTTTAAAATCACAGCTAAGTTTGTCGGAGAAACTATTTGTGTGACGCTTGGCATTGCACACTGTTTATTCCTGGGATCGCGCTTTCACTGGTCTGTGCGCAAGTGTCCCGTCTATGAATAAATACGATTGCGAAAGAAAGACTAAACTTGCTATCCTTACTCTAAGCAAACATAGACTGTAACGATAGAAAATGAATATTCATTCTCTTTCTAATGAAAGATATAAAGAAATCTCGTATCGATGAGTAACATGTTCGGCTTTATTCCCCAAATTCTATTCTAGGATCGATTACTTACAGCTAAGATCACAAGAAGGTAGATAACTCGCCATAGTGAAAGAGGAGAAATATCTCTAAACACGAACACGGTACGCTGAGTCAGCAGCAGGAGTCGGTAACAACTGTACAACAACTACTACTGATTACCTATCTGCAAACAATCAAATGTTAATGATAAAGAATCATATATTCTTTTTCGCATGCAAGAGGATCTTCAGATACGATTCAGTACGAAACGTACGATTTTAAAACGCAGGATACACCTAACCACGCATTCTAGTTTTATAAATGTAGAAAAGATTTCAAACGTTCACTAAATGTTAAATGAACTTATAACAAATCTTCATTCATTTATTTGAAGGATCAGACACGTATAGCCCGCAAGCCGGATCCAGCTCACCGACGGAATTTTGAGCGGCCCGTGAGGCTATTTACCAATAACTCTATTTTAAACATGAGAGACGAGGCTTTCGAATTCGGCAAAAAGCCTGCTGTTATCTTCCTCGGATTCATCCAACAGAATCGGTATACTATGATCGCAAAAACACGATCAAAACCTAATCACCTCCATTCCATCTTATATAACTACTTTTTTGTTAGATGTTTTTTTTTGTTTTTGTTAGATTTTCTCTTGTTTTTCGGATTACAAAATTCATAAAGATTTTCAACTGTATATGTGATTTTCCTTAATTTTTTCTATTAGTGATTATTGTCCGGCCCGCGAGCCGTATTTATGATATGAATTACTGATCCCCGATTAATTTATATCTCCCCTCGAAATTTATACATGGATTGTTTTTTTCCTTTATTGCAGGATTTCTATCTATATCTGTGTACGAGTGTAGTTGCAAAAGTCATGCCTACTATTTTTAAATAATAAGTTGAAAAGCTACGAAGATGAGAATAGTACCAAAAAAGCGATTAATAATGGCTGTGCATGAGCTTCCTTGGCGCGCTTTGTTATACGAGTGTTGCTCCAAAAACTAAAGGTTCCATTTTTTTGCGTCGAGAAGTTTAAGAGCTACGAAGAGGAGATTGATACCTTTAAAACGAGCGTCATTTTGTGCTCCAGAATTTACTTTTCGACATAGTCCTCATGATGCCCAATACACCTTTTTTTCAGGAATTCAATGATGCATTATAGAATGTATATATAAGTTTCTAGTTTGCATTTTCAAATGCTTCTGAAATTATAGGCACCTGCCAATTTTTGTGGTTGTTCTCAAAATCAACAAATTTGTCAACATACAGGTTTATTTATAATTCACTGTTGGACATTGACAAGAGAGAGAGAGAGAGAGAGAGAGAAAGAGAGAGAGATGGGAGAGAACATCTGCGTTTAGCGGTGTGTGTGTGTGTGTGAGAGAGAGAGAGAGAAAGAGAAAGAGAGAGAGTGTGTGTGTGTGTTTGTTTGTGTGTGTGCACTCGCGTGTGTGTGAGTGAGACTATCGCGGAATGTGTCACTCACGCTGGACGACTGTCGACTGTCCTCTTTCCCCCTCTCTTTTATTGATGTAAGTATCTACCCATCTGTACATCTATTTATGTATTTATCCATTAACAAAATGTTTACAGATTCAATCGAAAGTACATATTAATAAAAAAAAAAAGAAACAAAGAAATACATAGATGGATTTACACACTTTCAAATAATTACACACAGAATAAAAAAAAACACATATATACAGTTTACACAGATGAATGAGACGCCATTTTATGATGTAAAATGAATAGGTTCGTAAAACTAATGAGCTCATGACATTCGTCGAGAAAGTTTGCAAATTCTGCCAAATAAATCCTTGCTTGAAGGAAAAACGGCATGCGAAAGTTTAAATTTTCATATATTCTTAAAAAATGTATGTACGTATTTTGAACGTAAAAAAATAAATTCTCAAGTCGAAATTCCCTATTTATAAAGTTTAAAATCAGTAGACAAACAATTCAGTGAGGAGTTTAGTTGAGACGCACATGGTAAAGTCACTTATATATATATATATATATATATATATATATATATATATATATATATATATATAATGTGTTTAATTATCCAAGCAATATTGGCTACATATGTGCATACATATGCAAATGCAGAGATCTCTAGTAATAGATCCTGCGTTGTCAGGCCAGCAGAGCGAGAGTATTTCTAGTGTGCACCATTAAGGATGCTGCAATGATAATTAGGGGACAACGAATGTGATAGAATGAGAAGTGAAATAAAAAGATGAAAGATGTTGACGTCAAAATAAATAATAATGTTAAACAAGTTATTTTCTAGACGTAATTTTACACATAGAAACGTGCATTTACAAACCTTACATACAAGAAAATGCTAATCCCATATACATCCATCGTCTAACCTCTATAATTCAAAATATGTCGGACAGAAAATTTTGAATTAATTCGCTTCAAAGATCGTGAAAAATTATTAAACACCAAACTAGAACCGGGAATTAGTTGCTAATTTTTGAAAGGATATGCACAAAATAGGCTATGACTATACTAAGTCTGATTTGTCTGATTTATTCCATAGACATATTCTTTACGTATTTAAAAATTAAAGAAAGGGAGAGAGAGAGAGAGAGAGAGAGAGAGAGAGAGAGAGAGAGAGAGAGCTGAAGAATACTGTTATAATAGCAATATAAACCACACACTATTGTTAAATCCAGTGATTAAGTTAAATAAAACCCTGTTGCTTATTAATAAACGTGTTAACAATAGGTAAGTGTACAAGCGAAACAGTACTGTATGTGGATGACTATAGTGCTCCTCACATTGAGTTGAGCATATTGAGAAGTGAAAAACGAATTACCATTAGCATATAAGCGACGCTCTTTGTGTAAACAAATCGAGCGGAGGTATTTCGGACGATATCAAAACATCGTTAAACTCACTACTCGTTCAAGCAGCCGCCAATAGCGTAATGGTTAGGAGCCTTGACTGCCGTATAAACGGTCGGGTTTCAATCCTGGCTTGAGGTAGTTGCCTGTCGAGCCGCACTGATGAGCTGTGAAACAGCGAAACAGTACTGTATGTGGATGACTATATATATATATATATATATATATATATATATATATATATATATATATATGCATATATCAATAAAAATGCGAGCATGAAAATAATATAGTTAAGCTTAAACATGGAAAAGTAAAGGTCTAGTTGTTAAAACTGGAAAAGAAAAGGACAAGATATTCTAGAAAAAATATAATGAATTTACAGCTTAAAATATTGCAGCATTAAGAATTGATTATATAATGTTATTAATTAAACTCATTACGACCATCAATACAGTTCACATGTTTAAGTTATAGATTTATTATATTTTTAATAGAATATCTTGTCCTTTTCTTTTCCAGTTTTAACAACTCGTCCTTTACTTTTCCATGTTTAAACTTAACTATATTACTTTTCTTGCTCGCATTTTTCTTTTGTAATCCATGATGTTTCCTGGCTTCCAGTAAATTCACTTGCTCTTTTTTTAATTTCAGTCTTATTTTTTGCCTCCACAAACACATATGTAATAACAATGTACGGCACTTATCTGGTTTCAATGAAATCCCCCAATTATCTCCTTTTCATACTTTCATTAGTGAATTAGTAGTAATAGTAGAGTCGCTGAAGCGACGTGGTTGTTATGGAAACCAGTCATAAAAACATCGCTCACCTCCTTATATTTTTTCGATTTTGACCACCAGAAAATTCATCATAATTTTTGTTTTACTGAATGAAAATTTAAATTTTTTTCACAGTATAGTTGAGAAGGTGATCTATAAACTGTAATAATTGTTTGAAATTTGGTCGAAAAATAAGTGAGCGGTGAAGCTTTAAATCAGTTCTAAATGACTAAGACTGCCACACATATATTACAATACTACTGTGTTTGAATTATATATATATATATATATATATATATATATATATATAGAGAGAGAGAGAGAGAGAGAGTAAGTCAATAAAAAATTTATATTTTATGTATATACTCGTGTGTAGACATCTATGTCTAAATATTTAATATTAAGAAACCGCAATTACGATGTTCCACAGCACTTATGATCGCTATAGATATTATTCATATATATATATATATATATATATATATATATATATATATATATATATATATTATTTAAATTTATCAAATATATAATTATTTGATTTGCATAGTCAATTGTTCAATGTGCGCAGATGGCATAGAATAGTGATTAAATTCGCGCAACATCGAATTAGCTATTTGCATGTTCTATGGTTTGGTATGCGCTTATGACAGAGCATAAATTTATTATGACTAATTAGCTACCAGTGTTATTTGCTAGAATCGAAATACATGACTCACGTAGTCTATGTATTTTAAAATGCACGATACAACACAACAAAATTAAAATAACGAATTCGATTATCAACCCGTTAATTACAGCGTTTATCGGTAAACTAATAAAGGAAAAAAGTTAAACAGAGAATAACAGTAATTGTCTGTATTTTTGAGATGAGTTGTTTTCATTTATTGAGATTGTCGGACTGACTTCCTCATCTTGGTTGTTATAGTCACAACGTTTCGGCCGTTTTGCGCTCCGGCATTCATCAGGTGTTTTGTATCGAACTGGGGAACCGTTTGTTAGGAGTCTCGAACCCAACCCTTTATTATTATTACGGGGGTACCGTGTTCGGACTCCAGCTAGGCTCTGGAATATAGTTGCTGATTCTCTGTTTTGAATACTTTTCACTGCCTTCGTTCAGGATTGAACTCAGCATCTTTGGGTAACTTTAAACTTTGATACAACGTCTAGGACCATTTAAAGCCAACCATGTGGCTAGGATACGTTGATGACACCTTCATACTCTGGCCCCATCAGGAAGACATCCAGGTTCTCCTAGACCATGTGAACTCAATACGACCATCGATACAGTTCACAATTGAGAAAGAAAAAAGATAACCAACTGCCCTTCCTTGATATACTCATATCACGCAAAGAGCATGGGTTTAAGACATCCGTATATCGCAAGCCTACCTTCACCGGACAATATCTTAACTTCAACTCCCATCACCCATACAGTATCAAACATGGAATCGCACGCTGCCTACAACATCGAGCAGAGACAATAAGTAGCGACACCATTACATACCACCAAGAAATGGTCAGGTTGAAGAATACCCTCCGTAGTAACAACTACCCCGATAGCATACTATACACCAGACGTGTTAATATTATAAGAGAGGAGAATGAAACACAAAAACTACCAACGGTCTGCCTACCATACATACGAGGCATCTCCGAAAAGATTCAGAGAATATGTGCCCCCTACAACATCAGGACGGTATTCAAGAGCGAGTCAACACTCAGACGACACCTGGAAGGAGTGAAGCCCCGCATGGAGGAGAACATGACCGAGAACTGCATATACTCCATCCCATGCAGTTGCAGAAAGGTTTAAAAAGGTGAAACATGCTGCCCCCTCAAAGTAAGGGTGGAAGAACACCGAAAAGCGGTAACTAAAGGGGAGACGGAAAAATCGGGTAGCCAACCATGTCTGGATAGATAGGGGGAACCATCGCCCCCTATGGGATGAAGTAAAAATAATAAACAGAGAGACCCACTGGAAAGTGAGAAAGCTTAAAGAAACAGCTCACATGCTCGGACATAGCAAGCAAACCAAGCGTAGAGCTGAATGCAATTTAGACACCTCTAATAGAGAGAGAAAACCTTGAATAACAACATAGGTTTAACATTAACAAACAAGCAACTAAAAATTGTCCTAGACGTTGTATCAAAGTTTACAGTTACCCAAAGGTGCTGAGTTCAATTCTGAACGAAGGCAGTGAAAAGTAACATTCAAAACAGAGAATCAGCAACTATGTACCAGAGGCTAGCTGGAGTCCGAACACAGTACCCCCGTAATAATAATAAAGGGTTGGGTTCGAGACTCCTAACAAACGGTTCCCCAGTTCGATACAAAACACCTGATGAATGCCGGAGGGCAAACGGCCGAAACGTTGTGACTATAACAACCAAGATGAGGAAGTCAGTCCGACAATCTCAATAAAGAGAAAAACAGTAAAAAAATAATGCTTGACCTGTTAAAAAAAAACAACACAATAGTTATTTAATAATGGACGTTTTTAATTATAAAATTCTTAAGTATATATATATATATATATATATATATATATAGTCATCCACATACAGTATTGTTTCGCTGTTTCACAGCTGATCAGTGCTGCAACTACCTAAAGTCAGGATTGAAACCCGGTCGCCTGTACGACAGTCAAGGCTCCTAACCATTACGCTAATCGGCGGCTGCCGAGCGAGTCGTGAATTAACGATGTTTTGACATCGCCCGAAATACCTAAGTTCGATTTGTTTACACAAAGGTGTGTATGTGTGTGTGTATGTTTAAATGAATTTACAGATATTTAGTCGCACACGCATATGTTGAATATCTTTTAGAATGAACGATATTATAATATTAGTGAAATGAAATTATACATTCATTACAAATCTCTAATAGACGAAATTGAGCATGGTCTATGTGAGCATGTATATTAACAACTATAAACTAAATCGTCTCGTGTGTGTGTGTGTGTGTGTGTGTGTGTGTGTGTGTGTGTGTGTGTGCTGTAGGTTTTATCCGTGTGTGCGTGTGAGATGAGCAATATTTACATTTATATATTTAGATACGCATATTCTTTTTTTTTTCTTGCTTTGAAGATTGTAATGCTGGGTATGGGGCAGCCAAACCAGCTGCCAACATTGCCCCGCTTTTTTTATTGAAACCAATCGAGAGCTCTTTTTAGTATCCTCGCTGTTCCCTTAAGTGCAATTGTCTGAATCTCTTTTGCACTTAGTTCACCAGGAATATTAGTTAGGTAGGACTTCAGGTTCTTCTTCATAAGTCCTGTGGCACCTATGATAACTGGTATGATTGATATCCCCTTTAGGTTCCAGTTTCTTTTCATATCATACATGAGACCTTGGTATTTGGTCTGTTTCTCTCTTTCAGCTCTGTTAAGACCGCCATCATTAGGAACACTCACTTCAATCAAGGTTGCAACTCTCTGAGAGTGAAAGCTTGGCACGAATGTATTACTTTGACCAGCCTGTAATAAAAGTGAAACCCTAAACTCTAAACTCTTGTCTTGACGTGGGGGTGAGTTCACTATTTACTGGCCTTCTTCTTTCTACAGATTTCCATTCATTCCCTTTTTTCCTCTTACTTCCCCTTCTCCTTCCTAGTACCGTAGTTGCTACACTTTCTTTCCCTTTTCCTCTCTTAAGAAAAACTAAAAAAATCAAACAAAACTTTTGATCTGAACATACAACTAGTATTCTCGGTCTGCTTGCCTGACAACATAGTATCTCCGACGAAAGATCTCTGTAGAAACATGTACGCACGTATGTAGTTAATAATGTTTGTACTATTAAAAACATGATAACAACGATCTGTTCATTCACCGGACACTTTTTTTTTAATAAACACATAACTTTCAGCGGATTTACAGCTAGGAAAGGAAACGGCGATAAAACCGATTATTCAATATATATATATATATATATATATATATATATATATATATATATATATATATATATATATATATATATAGTAAGTTATATATACATAGTAATTTATAAAATATATATGGCGATTAAGCTACACCATATATATTTTATAACTTACTAACTAGCTCTACCTACGTATTGAGCACTTTTGAAGTGAATACTTAAAGTTTACGCATAAATTTATACTTTCGTATATTATATTTATGTGAGTGAATTAAGTAGTTATATATATATATATATATATATATATATATATATATATATATATATATATAGTCATCCACATACAGTACAGTTTAGCTGTTTCACAGCTCATCAGTGCGGCTAGACAAACAACTACCTCAAGCCAGGATCCAAACCCGATCGCCAAAATGACAGTCGGAGCTTCTAACCGTTGCGTTATACGGCTGCTGCTACGCGGGCAGAGAATTAACAATGTTTTGACCTTGTCCAAAGTATCTAAGCTTAATTTGTTTACACAAATAGCATCACTTCATACGCTAATGGTAATTTTTATGTACTCCCAAATGCTCAACCTAAGATAGGGAGCATTACAGTCGTCCACATACAGTACTGTTTTGCTGTGTCACAAGTCATTAGTACGGCTAGACAAACAACTACCTGAAGCTAGGATCCAAACCCGATCGCCAACATGACAGTCGAAGCGTCTAACCGTTGCAATATACGGCTGCTGCTATGCGGACAGTGAATTAACAATGTTTTGACCTTGTCCAAAGTATCTAAGCCCAATTTGTTTACACAAAGAGCATCGCTTCATACCCTAATGCTAATTTGTATGTCATTTCTCAAATGCTCAACCTAGTGTGTGTTTGCTTTTGCTAGAACATTTTCATGTAAAATGCTACGTAATTATGCACATTGTAGAAAATATGCAAAAATAGAACTAGATGTAATGGTTATAAAAAACAAATGATCCAATAAGAAACTGTAAGAAATGAATAATTAAATCATAAAAGTTCGATTTTCAAAACATATCCAAATAAGTTAATCCTCATTACGTCGCTCCCATATCAATGACTGAGTATATTAAAAAAAGTCCGTTTAAATAGTTTTGGATGAGAAAATGTAGACTTTTAATATTAATGTAAGTTCGACGAAAAGCTCAACTTTCTATAGATATAACTAAACCTCTAAAGTTTGGATATATTTGCTTTTATTTATGCATCTGTTTTACTGTTCATTATATGTAGTTTTGTATTTCTCTCCATATTTATTTCGCTACTTTATCATATTTTCTTTTAATCTATGTTGTTTACATCCTTCCTAACCTTCAATCTATATTATAAACGCCCCTCCTCATATATATATATATATATATATATATATATATATATATATATATACATATATATATATACTGTGTAAGCAAAAACAAGACTTCAAAACTTAAAAACGATGTGTTGGTGGCAATAAAACGTGTATTTCAATTTACGTTACAATTGTTTCCATGTCCAGTTCGATAATTTCAAGCATTATGTCGTTTGAAAATTTTCGAAACCAGCATTTCTTCACACTTTTGGCAATGGAGCATTTTTTGAAGAGAAGGAAGGAAGGGGAAACCCCTAGCTAGAAAGGCATGCGAGAAGCATCTACCTTTGTTGTGGTTACGGAAACACATTAATGCTCAATTATAAAATTTGATAATTTTGTAGCTTACTCTTTGTCAACCATTTTTGGCTTAAAACTCATTGGTATATGAAAATTTACTGAATTTCACGAACTCAGTATAATTACATATAAGTCTATATATCTATATACATATAAAAGTGAAAGTATCTGCGTATCTGTGTGTCTGTGTGTCTGTGTGCATTTCCCTACGCAATAACTCTGTCAATTTTTACTCTACAGACTCGAAATTTGATATAAAGGTTAATGAGATTTGGGAAAATCGATGTGATCTGTTTTGGTCAGAAATTAGGCGATTAAGGGGTAAAGTTCAACGATTTGACCATTGAGAATTCTACCAAACTACTCCGACAATTTTGGGTCTACGCACTTGAAATTTTAGATATAGGTTCCTTGGACATGGATCTAACTTCATAACTTGATTTGAGCCCAAAACAATTAATTTTAAGGGGTCATAATAGGGGTCAATTTTTTTTTTTAATTACCTCTGCGGTCTCTTCCAAATTACTCAGACAATTTTTGGTCTAAATATTGAAATTTTACATAAAGGGTATTCAGAGATAGGGCAAGCTTTTTCATCAGTTTGGGTCGAAAATTTTTAGTTACCAATATATAAATGTATGTATATATGTCTGCCTGTTTACATGTCTGCCTTACACTTTCAATAGAGGCGAGATCAGTATCTTTTTAAAGTTCGATCTTTCATACGAAAACTATCGAAAAATTGGCTAAAAACATTAATATCTTCCTCTTCAACTAAGCACTTTTCTACACTTTTCTCGCCGATAATTTTGAAAGTTATCCCCTCCTTTAGATTGTCTAACCTTAATTTTAAAAAATGTCGCTTCCGGTTTGGCGGTGGTCGTAACAGCATAAACGTTAGGCTTTACTCCGTTCTTTTCCTCCTTTGCGGTACGGGTTCGAGCCTACTTTCCTAATACCACTTTTTTTTGTTGTTCAACATACACATCCAAACACCCGGGCAACGCCGGGCTGAAATGCTAGTATATATATATATATATATATATATATATATATATATATATATATATATACTATATCCCTATCTAATTTATAAGCTAATATCCTTCTGACAGCTTTTTTCTACATATACAAATATGCCCCCCCACCTTTTCTGATTAGAAACATTTTGCTTCGAAATGCCATGGTTTAAACAGCTTCTTTTTTACTTTGTTTATTTGATGATGTAATAGTGTTTATTGTGCTTTGAATTCCTATCTTTTACACCTTATTATATATATATATATATATATATATATATATATATATATATATATGTGTGTGTGTGTGTCTGTATGTGTGTGTTAGGGAGGCTGACTATAGCTGTCTCTCTCTATATATGTATATCTGTAAGATATATTTCTCAGGTCGTCTGTAAACATTTATAGTATCCTTAGTGATTAGGAATTTGAGTGAACCATGATTTTTTTTCTGGGGTTCATAATGTTGCGATTCGCTTGAATTCTATTCTCTACACTAATTTGCCAAAGATCAGACATATAAATATGTAGATTTGATATGAATACTTCATATCAAAATTATTATATGCACATAAACACACACACACATCCTTTTTTCGAATATTGACAAATTTAACACAAACATGCGTCACATTATCTATTATTTTTATGAAATGAAAAGTTAAATACGTTTGTTAAATAATGGTTAATAGAACAAAAATTAACATCCTATTTTAATTTCTACAAATTTCCGTACAGCAGTTATACATGCGAGGATTACAGTGCTGTACCTGTTTTATCCTTGGTTATTACAGGAGAAAATACTCTCAATAAGAACAATTATAAGCTTTCTGCAAACTTGAATTTTCTAGGACTTCACATCCACGGTAAATCGTATTGTCTATTCTATCTTGAATCCTGTGGAAGAAGCCTATAACGGATGGAGTAATGTATTAATTTCTCTGTATACATGGATACTTTATTTTTATTTTTAAACAAATAACCTAATATTAGAGCACCTGGCATGTTTACGAAAAAAGGGAAATACATTTTTCTTAGTATTTTCTGCTTCAGTAAACATGCATCAATAATAAGAAATAGAATTCCAAAATAAAATGGCAGATATAGGAATATGAAGCAGAACAAGATGTACGTCCAATGGCAACCTTGTGTCTCACGAAACAATGGCGTTCTACATCTAGTCTGTTGCACTGCATCGTCTAATGTGCCTATAAAGTCGAAGGTGAAGTTGCCTCTTAAGATACAGGCCTGGGGGGGTGATAAGTAGACCTAGGTTTGCCCAGTAACCAAAGTCCCCCTCTCGACGTTGCAAACAAAGTTTGATATAAAGAGAAGCCAATACGGTTGGACCCAGCACAGATGCAGGTGTTTCCAGAAAGTTGTTGCTGCACTTCACTGTCCGCCTATCAGGATTCTGAATTGGATTATTTATCATGGTCTAATCCCTTTGCCGTTATTAAAGCATCCACAAGATAGTTGGGCTATTTGGTCATATTAAATAATTTAAATGAAAAGAATAAGTGAATGCAGAAGATGTATGTGGAACACTTTACTCTTCAATATACAATTTCAAGCCCGAACAATTACTCCCACCGAAAAAGACTTTTTATCATGTAAAACTAAAAATTAATATTAAAGTTCTGACATTTTTTTTTTTTTTAGATGAGTGCTAATTGTTTATACTACTTGTATTGAGCGGACTATTGTTCTCATCCTGAGTGTTATTGGTCAAAGAGAGATAATACCCTGTCGATCTTTATTAGAGTTGCCCCCCCCTCTTTGTAAACCTTTTTTTCCACAAATACGAAACAATGACCATAAAATAGAGACTCAAAAAATAAAAAAAAATATCTGCGGAGCCAGTACCTTTTTTCCCCATTCTAACCAACAACCAACATGGCAGAGGATGGTCGAAGTCCAATCCGACCTAAACCTTGAACAATAGTCCGATCAATACAAGTAATATAAAAATTAATAATTTAAAAATGTATTGATGCTTCTTCTGACGTTATATTTACTTTTGTTAGTGCCTTAGTTGTTATCGGAGGCCTCTTCTAACGCGATATTTAGAGATTTTTTTTTTAAATGAAATAAGTATGTACCAGTAAAAAATAGTATTATAATTTTTCCAAGCAAATATATATTTTTAAGTTCAAAACCGAAAATGTCAAAGCAACAAAAATGGAGATATAATTAATCATTTATTTGTTTCGCAAAAGAAAACATGTATAATTATCGCATATTGATATCGTGTAAAACCAATGTGTTTCGTGTTGTCTTTTGTTATAAATATTTGTTCTTCTTTATGTGTCCACAATGACTGAGCATACGTAAAATCGATTATTCAATGTTTAATAAGTATAGATCGAAAAAAGAAAGGACGATTGCAACATTTTATTAAAAAAACATTCTAAAAATATTTTTAAAAACTACTTTGTATAACTACTATTAAGATACACAACTAACACCACGGGTACAACTACTATTAAGATACATAACTAATACTAACGAATTTAGAGCAATGTATTTTCTAATAAATTATGATTAGTAAATTGAAATGTGAGGAAGATCGAACATTATAAAATTATTTTTAATGGCGTCTGGTTAAACTGTTTACGTTAGTATGAAAAGGTATAGGAAAAAGTAAATTTTTAAAATAAATTAAGAAGAAATATATGTAATCTTTAGAAAAGTTTTGATGGAAGAAAAAAGGAATAGGCAGAATCAAATATCGGTTTCTCAGATAAAAAACAATCGACGAAAACTGTTGTGCTATACTTTCTTATATAGTTTGATAAGTGTGATATTATTATATTAACTGTTTGAATCACTCACTATTTTTAGCAATACTGAGGAGTTGTGAAACATCGAAAGAATTGTCTCTGAATTATATATATATATATAAGTACAGGTGTTTAATAAAGTATGTTGCGAAATACTTAAGGAAGATTTAAAGCATATTTATTATTCAGAAAAGAAAACACGAATAGAGGTGAAAGTCCTTAATTGGCAGAGTTTCGAAGAATTACTTTCCTTTTCAACAGAGCAAATGAGTTAGCAAAATGCGTTAAGAAATTTTTCTTGTAAAGCATTTAATGAAACTAGGTATAAACTGGACCATACTAGTGTGAAAACGAAGACAACAATGAAACATATGGTAAAAAGGAAAAAAATAATTTCACGTAAGAATGTTCCCTTGGTTATTGAGTACAACATCCAGTAAATCCAGGAAGTTTGTAAAAATAAAAGATCCAAGTTTGATGTAATTTGAATGCATATCAATGAAGTGTAGAAATGGAATGTAGAAATGGAGCGTAGATATGATCACAACAACAAATTTCTGTGTGATTAGCCGCAGTGGAATTTAGTAAGAAAATAAAAACGTTTGTAATATTCTCCAAAGAAAATACGATTTGAATAAAAAGTAGAGAAGAATTAGCACGCAGTGAACTGAGTAAGGTTTTTAACAAGGAAGGGCATTGTCCTTGTAACTAAGTCAATTCAACACTGTGAAGTGGAGGAGGGCGATGATCTGGTTGTCATGACAACTTATCGCTGTAAGCATAACAATTAAAGCAGTAGTGGGGAGGCGACATTGAATAGGTCAGTGAATATGGTTTGGTGAAGTTATAGGTAGAGGTAACGAGATTAAAGCAAAAATGCATTTTAGAATTGAGGGCTGTAAATATGATACTTGATGAATGCAAATTTCGTATTTATTTTTATACTGTATTGAATCCAATATATAGTAATGATTTAAACAGTTAAAAAAAATTACTCGTGCGCCACCATCGAAAATCGAAACCAAAACATTTAGCTTATGATTTACTTTTTCCTTTGACGTTAATGTCTGAGCGACGAAGACATGTTTGCTCTAAGGTTAAAAATTAAAACATGAGCCAATAGCTATTAGGTTATGCATGCATATTCGTAATTCCGGCGTTCGACCTTCACCTTGTAAATTTCATTTTTTTAATTTTCACACTTTTGCACCGATTTTCCCCTGTTAAAATCCAAATATGAAGTTTCGCATGGGTTCGAATTCCTTATATATTAAGTTTTATGTCTGAAGACAAATACCTTACAGAGGAATTTGATAGGCATATTTTTTATACAAATATATATACGCACACATAAATATATATAGAAAGAGGTTTGTGTTCACTATAACTTTTTACGCAAATATTACACAAATATTACTGCATGAATATAACTGCATGAATATAATTACACGTAATAGTTTACTAAAGATGATGATCGCATAAGAAAACTGAAAACCCTAATAAGGAATTAATTAAAATGAACTTTTAAAAGAATATGCAAATTAATTAGATATTTGCAGACGAATGCAATTCCACGACCCATATATAAGAAAGTTGCATTTTCTTTTTAAATAAAAGAAAGGGGGGGGGGTTAATGTGAATATGTAATCACAAAAAGGCCACATTTATAGGAGTATATGTATATTCATTGTAATGTATTTTTTTTTAATTTCTCATACAGAAAGCGTTATGTATCTTTTATGTACCTTCCGTGCAATATAACACAACTAGAGGCAATAACGAGATTTGATTTCTGAGGGTCAAAATTGAAATTTCTATTTGAAATGTAATTTACGGAAACCAAAAAAATGCCTTTTCTGCTGTAAACAACATTGGTTGCAGAACGCCGACTGGTCGATGATCTTATAAAATTCAATTTGAGATCTTTTGTTTGTAAAAATTGAGTACGCCACGATTCAATATTTTTAAACGGGTTTCCAGATTGGATTAAGGACAACAATAGCATAGAATGCTCCAAGAATGAAGTAAATCAATTCCTAAAGACTATTAAAAAAAAAACGAATAAAACTGAAAAAAGACGAATGCTTGGTAAAAGGGAAATCTGGATCTGGTCGCCATAGAGCATTCACTTTGAATGACGACCACAATCTTAAATTAACTGTTTTGAAGGATTGAAAGAAAACTTATGTTGACCATAGCAAAGAATTCAAAACAGGAGCTGGAAATTCTATTTCTAGATATACAATACCTAGACGAATGAAAGAAATGTGATTTTCTTCTAAAAGGTGTGCAAAGAAACAATTTTTATCTAAGAAAAACATCAATGATAGAAAGAGATTTTTCTCTTGTTATGGCAAGAAATATACAGACTGGTTCAAGAATATATATATATTATTCCTTATTGGAACTTTTTATTTTTTTTTTAGATGAGTATTGTATGTTAATTTTATTTTATTTTATTTCGGACTACTAGTCTCATCTTATCTTTTTTTTTTTTTGCCAAATAAAAAAAAGATAAGATGAGACTAGTAGTCCGAAATAAAATAAAATAAAATTAACATACAATACTCATCTAAAAAAAAAAAAAAAAAAAAAAAAAAAAGTTCCAATAAGGAATAATATATATATATACCAATCGGTACGGACCCGACTATGGAAGATCAGATAATAAATAAATATGGATTTATAAGATCAAAGAATCCAACCTTGATCGCCCTTCGGGGCCCGTGGCGCAGTTGATAGAGACGTTGAATCTCTACGGTTCCAGATAAACATTGTCTGAAGATAGCGGTTTCAATCCCACCCAAAGCGTGCCAGAGGTAATTGGTCAAAAATGTGGTGAGACGACAACAACTACGGATGACAGTGATGGCTGAGAATGCAGTTAGGAGATTCGAAGTTCCTATCCGTCGCGGTTACCACCTGACGAAGGCCAGAGGAAGTTGGCCGAAACGTTGTGCACCAAATAAAAAAAAGATAAGATGAGACTAGTAGTCCGAAATAAAATAAAATAAAATTAACATGGTTCAAGAATGTTTTCTGGTCAGATGAATCAAGATTTTGTCTTGTTATTGATGCTACCGATGCTCCCGAATGGTGCAATCGATGAACTGGAGAAAGATTTTCATCAAGTTGCATAAAAACGACGGTTAAACACGAGAATGGAGAGATAATGGCATGAGGAACTTTTACTGCAGTACTAGTTGGGGAACTTATTAGATGTGAGAAGTCAATCAATGCAAAGGAATGCATTCGAATATTAGAAACATGACTATTACACAGTATCCAGAAGCTGGGAATATCTCAGAATATTATTTTTAAACACGATAATGCCCCTGTAAACACGGCTAAAGTCACAAAAAACTGGTTTTCTAATTCTTATAATTTAATTAATGTGATATTTTTACCAGGTCAACGCCCCGATTAAAACGCAATCGAGAATATTCGGTCCATAATATCTCGTGCATTGGATGGAAGCACCTTTTCGAACAATGACAAACTGTAGAAAGCTATGCAAAACGAATGGAATACCATCTCCTCTTCATAGTGTTCCACTTTGTTTGAGAGCATGTCTAAAAGGACTGATCTTTTAAAGAAATCAAAAGGGAATGCTATTCCATCCTAAAGATTTTTTACAGTAAATGGCTTGTTCTGTGTTATTAGCCTGGTTTCAGTTTCCTTGTTCTTTGTTCAATATAGCTTTTAGTGCAATAAATGTATAAAATTTGTTTTGCCCAGTATTCTTGCTCACGAGTATACACACACACACACACACACACACACACACACATATATATATATGTATATACATATATATATATATATACTTTTTAAAAATATAATTATCCACTTTTTTAAAAACAATACATATGCCGCTCCCCGTTTGAGGGTACCAAATTGGTCAAGAGAAAAATTAGTCCCAACTTGCATTTAGGTAAAAATGCACTTTCGTATAAATAATCGAATCCATTCAAAAAGTATCGCTTACAAAAACAAATAAACAATATATATATATATATATATATATATATATATATATCCCATGTAATATGATACAATTAGAGGCAATAACAGAACATTTGATTTCTGAAGGTCAAATTTGAAATTTCCATTGGAAATGTAATTTATGAAAACCCAAAAATATCCCGTCAGTTAACGAAGCCTTTTCTACCGTAAACAACATTGGTTGCAGAATGCAGACGGGTCGATGATCTTATAAAATTCAATTTGAAATCTTTTGTTTGAAAAAATTAAGTACTGCACGATTCAATATTTGTTGAAGGGGTTCCCAGATTGGATTAGGGAAAACAATAGCATAGAATGTTCTAAGATTGAATTCGCTCAATTCGTAAAGACTGTTATATAAAAAAACGAATCAGATGGACTTTTTGGAATCAAATATATAACGGAATTCGATCGTTTTATTAAGTTTAAAACACAAAGCACAAAAGGAAACAAGGTTAATGCAGAAGGTTGCAAAATGAGATGTTAAAAGATTAAAAACAAACTATAATTAGTTACTATTAATATTACTGTTACTATTACTGTTACTATTAATATTACTGTTACTATTACTATTACTGTTACTGTTACTATTACTATTTCTATTACTATTACTATTACTGTTACTGTTACTATTACTGTTACTATTTCTATTAGTATTTCTGTTACTATTACTATTACTGTTACTGTTACTATTACTATTACTGTTACTGTTACTATTACTATTACTATTACTGTTACTATTACTATTACTATTACTGTTACTATTACTATTACTATTAAAATTACTATTACTATTACTGTGACTGTTACTATTATTATTACTGTTATTATTACTATTACTGTGACTGTTACTATTACTATTACTGTTATTATTACTATTACTGTTACTATTACTATTACTGTTATTATTACTATTACTGTTACTGTTACTATTACTATTACTGTTACTGTTACTATTACTATTACTATTACTGTTACTATTACTATTAATGTTACTATTAATATTACTATTACTGTTACTATTACTGTTTCTATTACTATTACTGTTACTGTTACTATTACTATTACTATTACTCTTATATTACTGTTACTATTACTAGTACTATTACTGTTACTGTTACTATTACTATTACTGTTACTATAACTATTACTGTTACTATTACTGTTACTATTACTATTACTGTTACTATTACTATTACTGTTACTGTTACAATTTACTATTACTATTACTATTACTATTACTGTTACTATTACTATTACTACTACTGTTACAATTACTGTTACTGTTACTATTACAGTTACTGCCGCTGTAACTATTACTATTACTGTTACTATTACTGTTACAATACTATGACTATTACTGTTACTGTTACTGTTACTATTACTATTTATGTTACTATTACTATTACTGTTACTATTACTGTTACTATTACTATTACTATTGCTATTACTGTTACTGTTATAATTTACTATTACTATTTCTGTTACTATTAATATTACTATTACTATTACTGTTACTATTACTGTTACTGTTACTAGTAATATTACTGTTATTATTAATATTACTGTTACTATTACTGTTACTGTTACTGTTACTATTACTGTTACTGCCACTGTAAGTATTACTGTTACTGTTACTACTACTGTTACTGTTACTATTACTATGACTATTACTGTTACTATTACTATGACTATTACTATTACTGTTACTATTACTATTACTATTACTGTTACTATTACTATTACTATTACTGTTACTATTACTGTTACTATTACTGTTACTATTACTATTACTGTTACTATTACTATTACTGTTACTATTACTATTACGATTACTATTACTATTACTATTACTGTTACTGTTACTATTAATGTTACTGTTACTGTTACTATTACTGTTACTGTTACTGTTACTATTACTGCTACTGTTACTGTTACTATGGTTATTGCTGTTACTGTTACTATTACTGTTACTGTTAATGTTACTATTACTGTTACTGTTACTATTACTATTACTGTTACTATTACTATTACTATTACTGTTACTGTTACTGTTATTGTTACTGTTACTATTACTATTACTGTTACTGTTACTGTTACTACTATTACTATTACTGCTACTATTATTGTTACTGTTACTATTACTATTACTGTCACTGTTACTTTTACTGTTACTGTTACTATTACTGTAACTGTTGCTATTACTGTTAATATTACTGTTACTATTACTATTACTGTTACTATTACTATACTATTACTGTCATTGTTACTATTACTGTTACTGTTACTATTACTGTTACTGTTACTATCACTGTTACTGTTAATATTACTGTTACTATTACTATTACTTTTACTGTTGCTATTACTATTTCTGTTACTATTATGTTATTGTTAATATTACTTTTACTGTTACTATTACTCTTACTATTGCTGAATATAAATATGCACATAGACAACATATTGTTAGCAAGAACAAGAACAAACAAATATGCCAAATCATGGAACATGTTTATTTTAACTTAACCAATGTTAGAGTCCGCTGTCATATAAATAAAACACAAATTAATTTGTGTTTTTGTATTTTTAAAATGAAAATTTAGTATTCGTATTATTTTTATTTTCCATTCCATTGTATTTATTTTGAGTGTGATTTCCACAACGTTTTTATTGAGGTAATCTCCAACGTTTTCAGATGTATTCAGTCGAACTCGAAAATCTGTCCGCAAACACGTATTAGATAAAGCACTTGGTTAAAAATCTAGTTTTAAATGCTGAGATACTGACAATCATTTAGTATAGATTTATATAATAGATTAGTCAGCACTAACTATATCATCAGAAGACAATCGATAATAAGTGTTTATAGGGGTATCAGTTGGGTATTATGGGAAAATTAGAAACGATGGTTGAAAATAGTATAATTTTTTGTCTGAAACAGGGCTCGGTAACATTCTGCAACATGTGGACTAAAAGGCTAGGAGAAGGGACAAACATCCTTGGTTAAATATTCGGAGAAGACAAAAATATGTATTTAATAGATAAACACATTTCTGTGCTTTTAAATGAAACAAGTGAAGTTTGCATATTCCCCCGTGAATTAATATAGTGAACGAGGCATAAAAAAATGTCTAAGTTCAGCATTTAAGAAATAATATGTGCAGGGGACGTCAAATCCTAGTGAAAATAGACAAACGGTGCAGTATGCCTTAACATATGTAAATTTGAGTTCTGCACCATGCCAAAAAAAGAGACCATCATTTGCTCCCCCCATTTAGACCCCAAAATCCTCGAGACCTTCACATATTTAAATTTTAGTTCAGCACCATGCAAAATTGCTAAATAGACATGCACAGAAAATTTTGGACTAATCTGGTAAAATAGTCCCCCAAATGGAGTGTTTTTATTAGCTGTAAAAGAGCCCCTTGGGCACACCCAACAGTTATCGCGGAGTATAAACAAACCAAATTATATAGAAATCATTTAGTTACAACTTTTCAGAAAGTTTTATAAAAATCCAAGGCATTGATTTTTTTTAATAAGCACAAAAGTGTAAATTCTAGCCATTTTAACCCGAAAGGCACCCTAGAAGGCCAACCGGAGTTTTCCCAGAAAATCCGCCCTGTTGCTTCTTTACTTATATCATGTTTAATGTTTGTGCAAAATTTCAAAAAATTCCAAGGCCTTGTTATTAAGAAAAGTACAGACAGACGAACGAACGAACGGACAAAGATGAATTTACAGGTCCACCCTCATTTTGTCGAGGGACCAGTAAGTATTAAGTATAATATGATTATAATTAAACGATTTCACTTATTTTACTGCAGGATAACAAAAAAAGTAAAATCACATATTTTATATTTATATCGGGCCAAAGAACGAGAGCATGAATTGGACTCGCAGGCCGGGGGTTACCGAATTCGAAAAGGACAGCTCAACAAGAATTCGATAATATTACACGTCGCACACCCGAAAAAGGTAGCAGTGATACCGAGAAAATGCATGTAGAAGTTAAAGACATATGCAACACGAAGAAACATTTAAAATAATAAGGTATTTTTAGTATATTAATTTATGTGATTAATGAAGTGGTTATGTGATAAATGAAGTAGTTATATATATATAACTACTTCATTTATCACATAACCACTTCATTAATCACATAAATTAATATACGAAAGTATAAATTTATGCGTAAACTTTAAGTATTTTCTTCAACAGTGCTCAATACGTAGGTAGAGCTAGGTAATTAGTTATAAAATATATATGATGATTAAGCTGCACAGAATATTCCGCGTTTCATCCACGCTAGGATTCATCAGGCTAATCTAAGGCTATGAAACGCTGAATATTCTGTGTAGCTTAATGCCATACATATTTTATAACTAACTAACTAACTATATATTATATATATATATATATATATATATATATATATATATATATAATTTGGTAGGTGTGCATATTTATATTTATGTATTATATTATCTTATATATAAAAGGCTACATTTCTATCTGTCTGTCCCCATAAACTCTATCTCCTCTGAAACTAAAAGTCGTAGAGTGCCGCTAGGGACCTCAAATGATTGGATTCTGAAGGGACCGTTCTTTTATGGTTCTATAGCCGTTTAAATAGTTTTTAAGGCTCCAAAAAAGTGGTACAAAATTAAAAAAATCGCTATACATTTTGTACATTCATCTTAGTTTATTTTTCATTTTTGATTCGTGACCAGTTCATATACATGTGGCGTTGGTACATTCAACAGCTTTAAATGCTAGGGTTTTACATTCAGTTTCGATTCTAGCTGGTTGCACACAAATTCTTTTTTTATTTTGAAATCGCAACTCATTAAGAAAATATATAAAATTTGGATAAATTACAATATCATAGCTAAGCGTATTTTACGTCCGAGCAAAGCCCCCTCCCCAACTCCGCTAGTATATTTATATAGAGTGATAAAAATAGAAAAGCGTCTTCCTTCGTACAATTAAAATAACGTTTTACACACATTAAAAGACGATGAATTTTCTTCGCAATATGCAATATAATACGAAACTTTCACCTAATGTAGTGCACTAAAAAAAAAAACCGTGAAAACTACAAAACTCATTCCACCGTTATATGTTTGAATTTGTTCAGGCCATGTTATCAGTCACGCCTCTGCATTGTACTGCCTTCTATAAATCAACATTATACACTTACTAAAAATGATTCAAGCATACTAACTTGGTATGTAATACATATGTACGAGTTAATTTCTTAATTTATTGAACATTATTCATTTTAGGATACAGTAGGACCCAGGGATACGGTGACCCTAGAATTCGATATTTCCAGGTTACGATATGAAATATTATTCTTCCGGCCCCTTGTTACGCTATTTGCCCCGCCCTACGGTGTTATTTACGATATTTGATTATATACATGTGTATTATATGATGCACTGTATTTTGTTACTAATTTTTAATGCCGTATCCCAGGGTTCTACTGTATATGTTTCTAGGCTTCGGGGTGTGTAGCATTGAAATATCATTATTTATTTTTACACATTTACAGGATATATATATATATATATATATATATATATATATATATATATATATATAAATATATATATATATATATATATATATATTTAGAGAGAGAGTGAGAGAAAGAGAGAAATAGATAATTTAACTCCATTTTAATGGCAGTATATCGAATAGTCGTCTAATTTAAAAATTCATTTTGCTTTTCAGGTTCGCATTAAATTTGATGCGTATTAATTAGACATCAATTAAGAAAGATTCTATGAACTTCATTCAACTTTCTATTAATACAAAACCTAAAATTTAAGACATTTTTAGATCAAAATCATGTAACAAATTTGATCACAACTGGAGTAAGATTTCTAAGTCAAGATTAAGTATCATTATATGTTATATTTAATCTTCGTAACAGAACACAAGAATGTCCAAAAATTGTTCTCGTTGCATTGATTTTTCACGTCCTTCAAGATGTTCCTCTTGTAAACACACACACATACACACACACACACACACACACACACATATATATATATGTAGATCATAATATTATAATCATTTGAGCACTATGACAGACATAAATACATTTAAAAATAAATGTTTAAATTTCAACGATATTTCTCGCGTATGACGGTGGCTGTGTGGATTTGTTCCTTGCTAATGGAGTCAGAGATGGCTTCGTTGCCGGATTCGGATCTCTCGACCGGCGGTATTCGTGACACCCTGCTCTGATGATTCCCCATGGTGATGAATGAAACTCTAGTGCCTGTAGGTATTTAATAATTATTATAGTAAATAATTATGTCAGCCCCTTTAAGAAACCTGATTCTTATCGTTGAGCACTTTACAGTTGAAATAATGTCGGTTACGTTAGCTGCCATTCGTAGATCATGATATTATAATAATTTATATATATATATATATATATATATGTATTATGTATATATATATATATGTGTATATATATATATGTATCTCTGTATATATATGTATATATAACGAAAATATTTTAAAACGATTATTAACAATTATTTCATATCTATGTATATAATGTTTGTATGCTTACGAAATAATCAGTATAGGAAGTGATTATTATTGCCAGTCGAAAGATTTGAACCAAGATATAAAGACACCCTTGAATGTGTAGACTAGTATTCTACCTCCAGACCACCAGAAATTAACACAGAAATTAAGGGAAATTACGTATCCATAAATGTCTAATAAGCGGGCATAAACAGCACACATCCAGAAAGTATTCATCGATAGAAAGTCGGAAAACATAGAACTTTGTAATGTTAGCCTTTAGAATGGCTACCTAAGAGTATTCTTATTCTGTTTAATGATAAAATTTTTTTCAGGATATACGTTTTTTTTTTTCCTGAAGTCCATTTCAATACCCCCTCGGTTGAGACGCCTATCATTGTAGTCCATGTATTGCCATTATGCATATATATATATATATATATATATATATATATATATATATATATATATATATATATATATCCCAGATGCTTTCTTTTGCTGTTGCATTCGTAGATCCTTCTAGATCGTAATCTGCCATGTAGATGTTTATAGAAGAGACACGATACTAATGGAAAAACATTAACTCCATGCATCACGCCTCGTACTTATTTATGTGACACTTGCCTAACTAGTGTTGAAACGATTCCAACATTTTTTTTCGATTCCGATACAATTACCGATTCTGTTTTAAAGTTGTGATTTCGATATAATTACAGAATCCGATTCTTTTAAAATTACTAAATATATAGAATTGTTTTTCTTTAGATTTACCGTAAAAACAAACAAACAAACAAAAACAAACAAACAAACAAACAAACACGCTATATACTTATTCTCTATATAGTCCATGTTATATAAGTTATTTATTTACACGAACATAAAAATTCACTTGTATGGATGATCTATCGGTCTTAATTTTGTTTGTAGCATATTTACAATTTTATCTCACTTAGAATTGAATTGTTAGAGTACTTGGAAAAAATCAATTGGAAAAAATCGATTGGAAAAGTGATATTCACTTGAATGTTGAAGATTCAAGTTTTAGTGTGCGTGACTAAAAGAAAAACAATACCATTGCGAATTACTTAGAACTTGTATTCAGTCATGGCTGACAGAACAAGAGCATGCTACCCCCGTAAAGTAAGTAAAAGGTTCCGTTCGAAATTTTATCTAAATCCCCGTTCGACATAAACATTCCGTAGTTCGACAAAGTACACATGAAGAAGGTCGGAGGTTTCATCGACCAAAACGTGGGAATGACACTTAAGATGAGGACTGCGGTCTAGTGAATCCAAGTGATACGAAGTAAACATTATATAATTAAATACAATATAAAATGAATGAAGAATGAATTACTATTTTTTCACCTCTAGGGAAATGCTTTCTGTTTTTAGGATGACTGAGGATCGATTCATCAAGAAAAAAAACAAAAACAATGCCTCATGCATTTTGAACATTACATATATCTTAGTGTTTGGCCGAAACAATTATATGCAAATAAAAATAATGATTTTTCATAAATATGCAGTATAAACTCCATTGTGGAACGCATCGCGGAATACTGGCCAGCTATCATATATCTGAGTTTATGTGTAGAGGCAGACATGTAACAGGAACAAGTTTTTTTGTTTTTTTAATAGAAACATGTACAGAGACGTGTTCAGCTTCCATACTTTTGAATAAGTAATACCATTTTTTTTATAACCTGCGTTTTTCTCTGTTTTTAGGAAGCGAGGGAATCTTTTTCAGACAAGTTGTTTTATGTAATGTCGAATATATGTTTAACCGAAAAATCAGTTCAATACAATCGATTTTCATCGCAGAATGACAGTGGAGATTATTTCGTATCCGTCAATCGATATTTTAATCGATCGTCGATCTATTTATCTATCTCTCCACCAATTTATTTGGCTTAATTTCTACTTGGGTTTAAAATGAAATAAATTTTTAAAAATCCTACATGTGTCTCGGATCTACTCTACGTAATTATAGAAAGTGTCACAGGTAGGATAATGTTTTGATGCTTGTAAGAAGCTATTAAAACACGTCTTAGCAGGTCACCTTACGATCACGTGATATTGCTGTAAAATTTCGTTCTTGTCTCTAAAAGGCAGACATTTGGAGTATCTAATGGCTTCTCCTTCGACTTAATTGGATAGCCGTTCCACAAATAGCACACATCCGCCTTTTAACGAAGAATGTTTCTATTTTCAGACTTTTAAAATCTCGTTGAATCTGATTGTTTCATGCGTAATCGACTGTTCTTTCAAGATTTAAGGTAACAGATCACACATACTTATGTACGTATCATGAAAATCCGATTTTTCTCAGTAGGGCTTTAACCTATTCGTTACCGTATTTTTTTATAACCTGTCCAAAAGAATTTTCAACCATCTGCCAGCCAGTACAAACACACAATAAAATATACCAGTGAACATTCATACACTTTTAGTCAATTCTTGGAGTAATTCGATTTGCAAATAACATATTCACCTATATGTACTCTTAATCGATAGACAATAACACCATCCTAATCAAGCTAGTAAACTCTCATTTTCTCTATCAATGTTGGAGTTCCTAGGGGCTCTATTTCAGGCAAAACACAGTTTCTTCTTTACGTCAATTATATTCCAGATAACGTTATCCAAAAGAATACCACAACACCACGCTACTATAAACTATTCTAGTGTTGCTTCTTGTCATTATTTGGAATTTACCCCAGTTCCAAAATTTGACATGGGTTCAATTTTGGAGTAGGATACAAAATTGCTTGTTTTATTTAACACATGGCTCATGTCTTTCAATCGAAAGCACTTCGCTATTATATTTGAGATTCTTATGAATACCTCTGTCTATGAGAAGAGATTGACTTTGGAACCTATTAGTTTGTCTTACCCATCAAACCTTCTTTGGGGGTCACCCATTAAATCCATTGCTTTTTCTGCATCTCGTAACATTGTATCTCTTTATCGCTCTAAACACTTTCTAAAAATACCTTTATTACCAGACCATGTATTGGGCACTGTTGTGATATTTAGCCTGGTGAATCCCTGCCCCATTGGTTGGTTATTAATACGTGTCAGTAACATAATGGGCCTCAACCGTTCTTCTTCTCTGCACTATCTCTCTGACAGATGTGATGTTGTAAGTCTCAGTATTTTCTATGACTACTACTATGGTTTGTGTTTTACAGAATTATTTTATCTATTCCATGTGTTCTTTGTCCCAGTACGTTGGAGTCGTTGATATAAGGATCTCTATGAATTTAGTTTTTTATTACCTCAAATCTAATGCAAATTTTTATTTCAAATAGCATTAGGGATGAAGAACTCATGATGATTGGTTTCCTCTTACCGATACCATTAATCCTTTTAGGACTAACACAAATAGACATTTCCTATACAACAATAGGCGTTAATCATATTTTTAGATTCTTACATTAAATGGTTTTACCCCTTGTCTGAAGCAATTTCTATATATAAAAAAAAAAACGCTTTCTCATTTGAAAATATATGTAATGCCATCATCCGCATCAAATGCATTTGTTAAGACGCCCATTATTATGTTCGCAGCATTACATAACAATTTTACCGGAATGGTACTAAACGGTATAAGAGCTACAACCCGACCAATAAAGCTGCAGTGAAAAACCCCAGCATCAGTTTCAGGATCCGTCCTTTAGTCATCTTTTCCATACGTGTCTAGCGCTGAAACGTAACTTATTAGTCATCTTTTCCATACGTGTCTAGCGCTGAAACGTAACTTATTAGTCATCTTTTCCATACGTGTCTAGCGCTGAAACGTAACTTATTAGTCATCTTTTCCATACGTGTCTAGCGCTGAAACGTAACTTATTAGTCATCTTTTCCATACGTGTCTAGCGCTGAAACGTAACTTATTAGTCGTAATTCAGAAATGAAAAGACGATCTATCAACTTAACTGCTTAAAGTGCAATCCGCTGTTTAGTTTTCAACATTTTAGTAAACATATAGAAATTTTTCATCAACATTTATTATTAAAATCAACCTCTCTTTAGAATCGAAAAGAAACATTTCAATATTTGTAATCTTAAGCGTTTCTTCAGCTCTCTTGAACAGTGACCCAGTCAAATACTACTAAACCAGCGACGACAATCCTTCTAACTAAATTATAATGTTGTGATAGAAGGAGCTATATGGAAGAAGTAGTAAAAGAGCTATGTCGTCTGGAACTTCGATTCCTAGTAGGATCTCCGATGGCGGGTAGGTTTTACTCTCTCTCTCTCTCTCTCTCTTTCTCTCTCTCTATATATATATATATACATATATATATATACCTACTTCATTTACTCACATAAAATTAATATACGAAAGTATAGATTTATGCGTAAACTTTAAGTATTTACTTCAAAAGTGCTCAATACATAGGTAGAGCTGGTTAGTAATTTATAAAATATATATGGCGACTAAGCTACACTGAATATTCGGCGTTTCATTCACTCTAGGATTCCTCAGGCTTATATATATATATATATATATATATATATATATATATATATATATATATGAATAATAATCTTTTTCTCTCTCTATATATATAATAATCTATATCTATAGAGAAAGAGAGAAAGAGGGAGAAATAATCTCTCTCTTTCTCTCTCTCCACACACACACACACACACACATATATATATATATATGTATATACATATATATACTAGCAGGACCCTTAGCAGGACCCGCCGGCGTTGCCCAGTGTTAGGTGGAGCCACTGCCGGCCCAGTAAAATAACGAGCACTGGTGCCCATAGCAAAAATCAATGTACTGTGTCGAAGTAACAGTTTCAGCATCTATAAACCCATACTTTACCTGGCGATTTGATAATGTGATGTCATTATTCTGTGTTTTAATCTAACGTGTCAAATAAAAGTAGGGTTGTGTGGTCTATTAGATAGCAGGTGTTACCATCCGCCAGTAATCTATAATGAGAATAAAAGAATGAACTAAAAATTTATTATAACCCAGTGCATTTATTCAAGAGGGACAATTGTGTCATGAGAAAACAAAAAACAAAAAACACCGCGGCGGACCTGAGCAATTTTCATTTTCTATGAAACACTGAAAAAAGGTTTTTTGAAGGCTACGGTTAGCATTGTTCAGGTCCGCCAAACCTTGTTAGGGTGTACCTGAACAATTGGAATCCTCTAGTTTCAAAGTAAACCTTGTCGTCTTTTTTCAAATGTTTGTGCGGATCATTATTGATTGAACCCTTGGCTACCAGGAAAGTCTGTAGATTTAAAAATTTAGAAAGTGGTTTCTGTTTCACATGCAATGGTATAGAAAATATGTGAAAAAAGCTATATATTTAAAGATTTGGAAGGGAACATTTTTTGCGTCAATGTTCTTTCATAATATGGTTGCAATAATAATCTGCAGAATTAATTGAGAAAAGCCGAAAAGGTAAGAAAAGGTAAAAATATGTAAGAAGAGTACCAATTGCTAGGGTGTACCAATTGCTAGGGTGTATCCATGTTGTATCAAAAAAAAAAATGTTATATCAAAACAAAAAAGTTTGTATAAAAAACAACAACAAAAACAAAAAAGTTTGTATAAAAAACAACAGCAAAAAACAAAAAAGAAAAGAAAACGAACGGATCAAGTGTCTGTAGTGCGAAGTGTTTTCAATGGGATAAAACCACGAGCGAAAGGTTTAAATCGAGGGAAACTGTTTTGTTGTGGTTTTCGACAACGACGACAACGATGACGACGACGAGTACGACGACGACGACGAAGGGGCGTGTGTATGGGTTGCTGTGTTTTAAAGGTTCTAAAACAACGCATAATATTAAAATTTGCGAAGGATAATATGTAAATTACAGTAAAAAAATAAAGGAAAAGGAATACCAGTCTCTATTATGAATTGTGTTTAATCGTAAAAAAAAAATTTGATTGCAAAGGTTGTGTAATTTTTTGCTTTTGTTTTTACGACGACAAAAGAGATTCTTATAGTGCATAATGTGTTTTAAAGTTTGTAAAAGAAAGCAAGTAAACTGGTTATTGAACGTTCATTTAATGATTTATTTTCGTTCTTGTACTTGTCGATCATACATGACTGAAATGACCCATGCATTAAATGACCTTGACGCCGAGCGAAATAATGTCCTTTAGTGAGGCCATATTTTAATGATAGTAACTGTTCGTTTATAAAGTGAACAACTGGATTCCAGAATATGAGAATTATCAGAGCTAAGCCAATCAGCATGGGCAAACTTTGTCGAGGGAGGGACTTTATTATTTATGGTCGGAAATTCAAAACATTATATTAGATCTATGTATGTGTGAACAAGTTACGGTTAGTATAATCACAGAATCTGAGAAACGTGTAGAATTGCCTATTGGTAGCAGTGGTGGGACTAAATATTTAGAGAGAAAAATAGTAGTCCCTTCCTCTAAAGATGTTGCGATTGTGATGGTGTTGCTCGTAGGATGTATTGTAGCATTTTATTATCACGACTGAATCTTTCTTAAATTGTATGCAAAAGCTTGTAATAGTGGCTATTAACCTAGTTGTATTGAATTTGTATGTGTCATCTATTGTTGCATCCTACGATTTATTGGTCCAGAGGGGAAGTTGAAATAAAAATGTAAAGATATTCACAGCTGAATGCATATATTTTTCTTAATTCCAGGTGACATACATTAATTAATTTCAAGTATGTGAATAAAGTAAAATAATGAAAAAAGACAATGTTATTTAGAAAGCATTTAATACATGAGTATCGGTTTTATAAATAAAATTATACAAACATTTTAAGGACCGGTCGAGAATCGACCTACTTTTCGACACGTGTCAACACGTTTCAATAGGGTTCATTCTGTAGATGGTTAAACACTGAGTCATATGAAGTTTTAAGAAGTCAGCAAACTAGCCGAAGTTCATTCTCACATAGAAAAATACCTGAGCCGCCCAATCAATCTCTGATAGAATCGACTGAATCGATTAGCAATAAACTGGACTCTTCTCAAAGAGTAAAGCACAGAAGCGGACACAAAACATCTACTAATAAACGATTATTATGAATTATGGAATATATATTCTAGACAACACGGAAACATAAGCGCACAAGTCGTGTTTGTAAACTTTATTTAGGGAGTGTTTTCTTCGAAATGGGGCCCGATTTCTCTCTTCAAATAAAATAAAAATTAGATTAAAAACTAATATGATATATATTACATATACTGGTCATTAAACTCGTATTCTACTAGTATATATATATATATATATATATATATATATATATATATGGTAGGACAGTTTGGTTTCCTAGATTTAGATCCAATAAAAGCCCTGTTATAATTAAAGCGTGCTGGATGGAGGACAGAGCAAGTATATCGTATATTTATTAAACATTATTGGTTACATATGTGAAGAAATGTTTCAGTGGAATCTCAATTCCGAGAGACCACGTCATCAGACTAAGGAGTAACCACTGGTATTATAAAGTGTTCTCTCTGAATTGAAATTCCACTGAAACATATGTAACGAATAAAGTTTATATAATAAATATACTATATATATATATATATATATATATATACATAAATGTGCTATATATACATATATATATATAAATGTGCTATATCTATCTATCTATCTATATATATATATATGCGTTATTCAATGTGAATAACAGCCAGACTATGACCAACATGGTTATTTTCAAATTGAATGCAACTTAGAGAATATGAATTGAATGAAATATAATTTATATCTATACATCAAAGCTTCTAAAAGTATGATTCTCTGACCTTTGCCAAAAAATGTCAACGTTCAAAGATAATATCATATTTAAAAAAAATCGATATTGCCTCAGTAACCACAGTATTCATTTTAAAGTAATTTGTCTGACTTATGATTGAATATGTATAGATATTTGTGTCGAACTTTTGACTGGGATCAGAACTATAAGTACTTTATTGAATATTGCTCATATTTTAAACTAACCGACTTCGCTCGTTCTCCATCGTTTCGAAATGTAATATATATTCTCTACTTTAAATCATTGAGACGAAAGTAATTCATAAAACGACAAAACTAATCAATAATATTTACAAATTAATCGATAAGAAAAAGGAAACAAAACTAATCGATAAGAAATGATAATCTATTATATAAATCTCACCTATCTCTTTCAATCTATGTAAATATGTATATATGTATGTATGTATTCCTAAAACCTTCGACGGAGGCGACGGATTTTCACGAGATCGGTATTGTTTTGAAGAATTGTTGTTTTTTGTAAATTTTTAAATTATTACATAAGACCCGCTAATTTCCGCGTATATTTTTCTGAAATGTTTTCTTTGTAATTGAATGAAAATTGAAAGACAACAAAACATTTATTTTGATTAAAAAAAAAAAGCAGATCAGATTGTATCACTTCGTCGTTAGTGTACAACATGCTACATGCTACTTGAAAGTTTTCTTAAACAGTTGAACATAGTCGACGATTGGAAGGAAAAATAAGAAAACGATGTAAGAACGGAAATATTTAACAAAGCCCCCTCTCCCAAACATTTTAAATATTGACAATGTGGTAAAACTATGCGTATTCGCTTAAAAACGTAGACATCCCCAAATAAATGTACATAATTTATCTCTAATAGAAAAAAGATATTTTGCTTTGTGTGGAAATTATCTTCCACCATCTTTCTTTCCTTTTTCTTTCCTTCTTTCTGCTGTTTATGTTCTTCCTTCCTTCCTTATTAACTCCCTTCCTTCCCCCTTCCCTAACTTCCCCTTTTTTATGTCACCTGACTCCCTCATCCCCGTTGATTGGATGAGACGTTTTCGTGCTAAATTGAAGCACGTGTGTGACATTTTTGAATTAATTCGGCAGTTGTGGAAAGGGTGTCATCGAGACAACAAGTATCGAATGCATTCCTTTAAGGTCTCGGATAAAAAGTGACGCCTGAAAATTTACTAAGGCGATGTACAACTCTGTCCTAACACGACATTAAAATTGTTGAAAAGAACCAAGCCTGGAAAATAACTTAGGCGAAGTACAAATCTGTCCTAACAAGACATTAAAATTGTTGAAAAGAACCAAGAGAAGAAAATTCGCCTCAAAGTTTTCTAAGACATTTGAAAACTGAATTCAGTTATCGAGAAAAGGATAATTGAAGTTTAAGAAGAAAATTCGCCGCTGGAAAGTTTCTAAGAAACTTGAAAACTCTAAAATATTCTGCCTCCATGGAATTTTAACCCTTGCAAAAAGGACTACGGAAACGAGTTTCCAGGAAAAGGACTGATAAAAAAGAACTTTTAAATAACACGAACTCTGAAAGTAAAAAAAAAAAACAAACAAAACGAACTTTCTAAATGTTCCATTCGGAAAAGGGCGCCCAGAAGCTTCCAGTAAGTGCACCTTCCTTCTTTCTTTCTTTCTTCCACCGTCTCTATCTCTCTTTCCTTCTCTTTCTCTTCACTCTCTCCCCTTTCGGTTACTACTACAAGAATACTTGTAAGCCAGATGGACATTTTTAGCAGCCCATAGAGGTCACGAACTTTTCCTTTTGCCATTATATTTAATAAATTGAATTTCTCATATTTTTCTTTTTTTGTTTGTTTTCTTCCTTGATGTTTCAGAGTTTAGTAGTAACGTCTAATTGATTAAGAAGAATTACCTTCCACGGGAAGAAGTGGATAATAAATTTCTTCATTTGGTTAACTGCCCTAACACATTTTATTTTAAATTTATGAATTTAGGAAAATTGGGCAACGGGAAAAAAGCAACGAAAGAAAGACGGCCATTTTGACTAGTTTGGAATGAAGGGCAATTACTGAATAAATACCGATTGAAAATATACTTTCCAGCAGTTTTTGCGGGAGATATTGTTTTAAGAATAGGGACCCATACCTCACACCAAGTAAAAATATTAATATACTAATTGTCCTGTTTTGTTTTCTCAAACTCGGGAGTTTTCTGTTGAACTCAAGACCTGAACAGAATTTGGAAACGTTAACAAAGTGAAGTATCTGTTCTAGTGGTACACTTCGCCTATTCTCTTCTCGTTCAATGAATAAGACATCCTTCTAGACTGAGGCTATTTTTATTTTTGGGGGGCGGGCTATTCTTCACATTAAAAAAACGACCTTGTGTCTAACTTTACTCTCTAAGGGAGGCAATCAAATAAGAGCACCTAACATGAGAACAGTAGTACGAAGCGTGTTCATAACTTATAAAAATCGATTATATATGGTTTTAAAGAACCCTGAACATTTTGACATATTTTTTAAAATGTAATTTTAGGGGAGGGGTAGCCGCTTTTTGAAAAAACTCTTGGAGAACGAGCTATTTTCAATCGACGTGTATTCAATAACTGCCCTAAATTTATATGCGCTACTAACACTCAATTTTAATTTCTAAAATAATTCTGTTTTTAGAGAAAGGTACAATAAAACATTAACAATTCCAGAGGACCAGACAAAGCGGCTCCAAGAAAATAAAACTTGCCCATTCGTTTGAACTGTGAACACTCTGAGAAGTGTCATCTAGACATTTGGCAAGTAGATTCGAAAAAAAAAATACTTTAATGTTTGATCGGGTTTCAGACGGCATTTGGCGCCTATGAATCCCTAATTCTAAGAATGTAAATTATAACGGCAGAATCAAAGAAAATTTGATGCTAAAAGTTTTCCACATTTCTTGATAAAATATTTCTTTAATTTTATACAATTATTTCGATACCTTGTAAATCAGCTGCATTCTTGTAAAGTTTACCTAGTGAATTGCCGCGAAGTTTCATGTTTTGTTTTGTTTATTTTACACAAATAAAACATTACATCTTATTTAGATGCTATTATGATAGAGTTTAGTTTTACTAATAGTTTAAAAACAATGAAGATTTATCATCAGTGCAAGCAATGGAAAAGACAGTATATTATAATATATATATATACATATATATATATTTACATATATATTACATATATAAATAGGATACATATATGACTATATTATTGCCATACTATAGATTGCAATGCTTGTTTTTAATGTCCAGATATCATAAATCTGGTCATCGTGAATATAACATTTATATATATATATTATAATATATGGCTTTGTATTACTGTACACATAGATTCGAAAAAGTTGTCAAAAAACAAATATATAACAAATAAATGTTATCAAAGGCAAGATAAGTTACTTTTCTAACAAACTGGATATATTTTTTGTGTTTTTATTCAATGTAACATATTTATTCAGCTCGAAAAACATGCAGTGTTTACCGATGTATTGGAAAATTCAAAATGGCGGCCAACTCTCTCTTAAACACGGTAAGTTCGGGAAAAGGTGTTATAAATAATAAACTATACAAAATACTATTAAAAAATACCGAATATATGTCAACCTATGTCACGGTAATATATATTGAGCGAATTTCTAACAGTATTTTGTCTAGTTTATTATTTATAACACCTTTTCCCCGAACTTACCGTGTTTAAGAGAGAGTTGGCCGCCATTTTGAATTTTCCAATACATCGGTAAACACTGCATGTTTTTCAAGCTGAATAAACATGTTAAATTGAATAAAAACACGTGAATTATATCCAGTTTGGTAGAAAAGTAACTTATCTTGCCTTTGATAACATTTATTTGTTATGTATTTGTTTTTTGACAACTTTTTCGAATCTATGTGTACAGTAATACAAACCCTAATCTATGTGTACAGTAATACAAACCCTAATCTATATATATATATATATATATATATATATATATATATTTATTTATTTATTTATTTATATATTATTATTTATATTATAATATATAGTTACATATATAAATAGGATACATATATAACAATATTATTGCCATACTATAGATTGCAATGTTTGTTTTTAATGTCCAGCTATCATAAATAGCATTTATCCGTCCGTTTTAGTATCATAGTTTCTGAATCGGTGTTATGTTTTCAATACGAAGATAAACTGACCAATGTTTCCCCGATTTATAGAAAGTCTCAGGTATGTTTATATGCTTGTATCTAATTTTGTATAAGATTTATACATAAACTAATGAACGAATTTTGCAACGTAAAAATGCTAGCTTTAGGGGGTGAGAATGTGGGCTATATTTAGCTTAATTTGCTTTATACAAAGATATAATTGAAATCTTTACTGAAAATTCAACTGTCTTTGAAATAACAGTAGGTCTTAGATATTAATTAATATAATAAATATTCTCGACATTCAGTTTCTTTTGAGTATTTAAACGGCTTTTGGGGATGCATTAAACGAGATCAGAAATGCAAGTATTTAGGATTTGAATTAAAATTGATCTATTCACTGATTAAGCAGGATTTACTAGAGTTTAATGCCTGATGACATTACTTAAGCCTTACATATTCGTCATTTTTCACAATGAAATCCTATACTGCACTTTATCAAAATTGAAAAAAAAAAATTCCCGACATGAGATTTAGCATCATAATGTCTTAAGTTTGGTCTCCTAAAGGCGGCATAAAAAATCGCGCAAAACCGTTATATTCTTAGACTCATCTTTACCCTTCCTCGAAAGGGTAGTCCTCTAGTATATATTATTTTGTGTACGCATTTATGTGTTAGTGTATTTGTAGTCATAAGAAACTGAAAGTGGTCTGCACGCAACATGAATGCGACTAGATTAAAGCCAATTGTCATGAAGGTATTCGATAGTAATTATATTTTATTTTGCTTATTTTGGAAGTTGTATCCGGATGGCTTAATAAAAATGAACAAAAATAAAATGAGAATTTCAAGCCATGAATAATATTTGAAATTGCTTTTATTTGCTTTCAAAAAAGATCAATGCATTTCAAATGAATTAATTTTGGTCTATTTCTCATTTTCCTTTTTTTTTATTTTGAAAAGAAAATAGGAGGATGAGGTCGGTGGCAGGAGGAAGAGAAGATTACAAAAAGTAGATGAAGTAAGAAGAAGAAAAAGAAGAAGAAGAAGGAAAAGAAGAAGGAGAAGAAGAAAAAGTGGTAAAAATATTGCACATTCGTGAGAGATTAAATTCGTTAGAGTAAAAAAAAAATGCGTTTTTCATTTATTTCAAACATTGATATAGAGAAAAAAATCGATAGACAGAGAGAAAATCGATGCCGAATATATCAATAACATGGCGATATAAAGATTGATTTTAAAAAATGGAGAGAGAGAGAGAGAGAGAGAGAGAGAGAGGGGGGGGAAGGGAGGCGTATACAAAATGAGTAAAGGGATTTCAGATGGAGATAGAAATGAGAAGGGAAAATGAAAGTGTAATATATAGGACTATAACAAGAGAATATCCTTTTCATTATTTTGACTCTCGAGTATATATCAGTTAATATCTGATATGTTTTCAGATGATGTTGCTCGCGATTGATTAACTGTGTCTGTGTCGGATATATACTCGAAAGTCCAAATAATGATAATATTCTCTTGTCACAGCCCTAGTAATATATATATATATATATATATATATATATATATATATATATATTCATATATATATATATAGTGGAAATGGTAATTAATAAAAACCAAAGAAAGTGCTCAATACTGTTGTAGAGCAAATATGCGTTTTATTTTTATTACCGTATCTTTCTGTTAAGTTACAAAAAAAACACTGTTATTTAGGCATTACATTTGGTATCAAAGACTTGAGTCGACCAAGTCTTTCGCACTGTATTTATTACAGGATGGTATTTGGAATTCAATTACAAGTAAGACATAAGGATATTAAGTGACGACTAAATGCACCGGCCTAACATTATGAGAATATCCCCCCCCCAAAAAAAAACAAAAAAAAAACCCCGTATATATATTCCCATGAAACCGACGGTAGCAATGTACCAATATATATATATATATATATATATTCCCATAAAACCGATCGTGGCCAGAACTGAACAGTCAAGAAAAAAATGACAACATTGCTCCCTATCTGTCGAAAATAATTATCAAAAATAACAATTTAGATACCACCCCATCATTATATATAGTCCCAAATCTTACGACCCTCTCGTCTATGACCGTCCTTCTTGAAAAATCCCGCATAAATCGGGCGAAACGTTGAGCGTTCAGGTCCTTTAAACTCCAATGTATTTTTCCTACGTTTTATTTTATTACCGTATCTTTCTGTTAAATTACATTATTGTTTCAGCTACCCGGCCGTTATTTTGGCCGTCTGTAGCTTCGTCAGACTGTTACAGACGGCAAAAAAAAAAAAACAAAAAAACGGCCGGGTAACTTAACAGACAGATACGGTAATAAAAAATAAAACACATATTTGCTCTACAACAGTATTGAGCACTTTCTTCAGTTTTTATTAATTACCATTTCCGCTATATATATATATATATATATATATATATATATATATATATACACATATATATCGGAAATGGTAATATATATGTATATATACACACACGCACACACACACACACACACACACACACACACACACACACACACATATATATATATATATATATATATATATATATATATATATTAGAAGACTATAGTTATGCAGCGAACCGGCTGTTATATTGGTGTAACGTATGGGCAACAATGGACAAACAAAAGGTTTTATTTGTTATTGAAATTAAAAAAAAAATCTTTTTTATATCTGTTTATTATATATGTATATTGTTTTTCAAAATAATCACAATACAAATCAGTAAACACGAACTTACTTTTATATAACCGTGCTGGTATCCGTCTTAATATTTCGAGAAATCACTCTCTTTTTCAAAAGGTAAGGGACCAAAGAATGTCATGGCAGACAATAGTATTCATAATAACCAAAGAAGGTCATGTAGAAGTGATTATATAATGTAGTGGAATTAAGTTCAAGACTGATGGAAAGTTTATGTTTTCATATGAGGAGTGTTTCTGAAATCCTTAGGCTACCAAGGTTTCTGCACAACGTGACGTGCTTGGAGAAGGAGGAGATCCCTGTGTTCAAATGTTTTTTAGTGCGCAGTTGTAATCGTCTGCTGGTGTTGCTTATGTAAGTGTTATTATTGTAGGTTACGCACGATATTTGTGCGCACGCATAATCCTAAGCTTTAAATTGGGCAATTGGTCAAGGAACAGTTATCGGGTGTGTTATTGGAAGGCTTTTAGATAGGTGTTTCCGTAAGGATGTACCAGTGTGAATGAGTTGGTTGCCTAGTTCCTAATATCGGAGCACTCTATGCTAGTAAACAAATATATAAATCTTTATAGCTGACTCCAGCACAGGATACTGAGATGATTAAGTGTCTTGACGTATGTACAAAAACAGGCAACCGAAGGCCGCATTGTTTTAATTTATACATCACGTCACTTCACGATTCCTAGAAGCCTTCCTAAGCCTGCACCCCCCCCCACACACACACGCACATATATATATGTATGTATGTATTAGATAAAAAAGAATTGAAAAATTATATCAGGTTCTTTTCTTCTTATCTGTATACACTTAAAAATAAAACAACTAACTAAAAGTATATTTTTAACAAGTCTTCATTCAATTACCTCCACACAAGGCCAACATTTACAAAGTTGGTTCCTGAAGACTTAGGCGTTGCGTGATGGCGGGCATTATAGACATGGGGTTATCCCAGATGGTAGATTGTGCGATAAACTGGAACGTCAAAGAGAGCTCCCGGGACTCGTTTCGGAAAAAAATTGTCAGCATCCGTATTAGGTCTTATGTAAAACGCGCAGTATCGACATTCTACCTATATAGATTGAAAAATCAAGCAGGCTGTTATTGATATAAATACTATTTCTTTGTCTGCTTAAGCATAGTCGTTCAAGTTAACCAATAAGATATGGCGTTCGAATTTTGGTTAAAAATTACTCGTTTCCATGGGCTCCAATAGTGTG
>NC_136499.1:46664581-46674581 GCF_053919585.1 Euprymna scolopes
TCTGCAGGCTGTTTTTGAACCCAGTCAACGACGGGTACTTTTGCTAGTATATATATATATATATATATATATATATATATTTACATCATTGTATATATACGGTTGTTTTAGTCTGCTTCGTTACGTAGGTGTCCACTATTTAAATCGAATTAACGATCTGATGTCTTCTTCAGAAGTGACACATTGAAGAAATATTAAAAGAAAATAGAGATGAAAAGTACAAAGCCCAATTATAATCAATAGCAGTCAACTGTTAATTCATAAATAAAATTAAGGAAAGCATACTGAAATAACTAAGAAACACATCGAATCGCATAAGATATGCACTTGTGATTTCTGGAAAATTGATAATCGTCTAGTGAATAAATGTCGATCAGTAATTATGCTACTATCGATTAAGCAGAAGGTCGCATGCACAGCAACCGGAAAGGCAAAACTTCTCTCCCGGCAATTCGCCTCAAACTCCACCTTGGAGTCAACAAACAACTCCCTACCAAATTTCCGTGTACGAACTGAAGCCACACTTTATGATCTGAAAATCATCCCTTCTCATATTCGCGTTATATATAAAAAAAAAACTGGCATGTGGCCTGATCTCATCCTTGCTATATTAAGACATCCTGGACTGAGCTAGTTTTTCCGTACTTTTCAAACTCTACAATAAATCTATTGCTGAATCTTGCTTCCCTAACAGTCGGAAAACTGCCTCTGTGATATCAGTGTTCAAGAATTCCTGTGAAAGGATTGACACTCTCAATGTTCTCATGTCATTTCCACCCTCTCAGCTAAAATCCACAATCTTGCAAAAACTAATTTTCTCTGTAACAAACTATATGGATCAAGGCAATATCTTTTTATTACAGATAGTTTAACGTTCATCTCTGAACGCATACACGTACCATTCACTGGATAAGGTGGGCGAAGTCAGGATTGCAGCATTTGATATATCCGAGGTTTGGCATGAAAAGCCTTTTAATGGAAATAGAAATCGGATGATATACTAGACGAATACGATATATAATTAGAATACTATATATAATTAGAATACTATATATAATTAGATCTTTCTTAGACAATAGACCAGCTGGGTTGTCATTGATGGTAGTAAATCCAAACAGAGAAACACTAATGCGGTATGCCTCAGGGTCAGAAATGGCAAAAACACTAGAGGATAGCCTCCAATCTGTAGTGGAATGGGGACAAAAATGGATGGTCCATTCAATGTTGCGAAGACTAAACTGGTTTCCTTCAATAATTACAAGAAACCTTCTCTGCCACAAATAGCAATGGCCAGTGACTTTTTATCTGAGAGTATATCTTTCAAACTCCTTGGCCTAACGTTCACAGGAAACATGAGTTGGAACAATTACATTGAAAGCATTGCCAGAGCCGCTGCGAAGAAGGTAAGTTCTCTGTACCGTGCTAGAAAACAACTAACACCTAAAAATATCCTGTACCTCTATAAGGCCACAATTCGCCCATGTATGGAGTATTGCTGTCACGTTTGGGCTGGTGCATCTTCTACTAGTCTCTCGCTCCTAGACAAGGTTCAAAAGAGAGTCGCCAATCTTATAGGCCCTGAACTGGCATCTAAGCTTCAGTCTCTGTCCCATCGACGAAATGTTGCATCCCTCTGCCTTTTCTACAAGTATTTTAATAGTGAATGCTCTGGCGAACTGCAGACACTTGTACGTAGACACCCTCGACAAACCCGACAGACTACTAAATCCCACCCCACACTGTAGAGATCCCTAGATGTAAAATATCTTTTTATTCCAGTAGTTTCTTCTCCAGAACTCCTAGCCTCTGGAATTCACTTCCAGGTCCCTGCTTCCGTAATTGTACTAACATGCAGAAGTTCAAGTGTAACGTGAACCGACATCTTGCTGCCCAAATCCCTACTTAGCACCCCAGTAGTTGTTGCCCCTGATAGTATCCCCTACACCAAAGTCGCAATTTTCCTTGTTTGGGGTGAAAATGTAAAAAAAAGAAAGATCTGTGGAAACTAACGACCTTCCGGATAATATTGTGTCCGTGATAGGTGCATATGCTGATGACGCAACGCTATATAACATGCACGAGAAAAAAGACAGATGCACACAAATCTAAAAAAAACCCCAGCTAAATCTGACCCCCAAGATCGCCATGGGCATGCAATATGTGCCTACATTAAAGATGGCTTCCTGTGTGGCAGGGATATCTCTAGAGAAGATCCTAATTTACCCTATATGTGCTTCCGGGTTGCACTTGTTTACACCCCTGCATTTATATTTGCCCTCTATCGGTCCCACAACAGCGGAGTTACTATCTTTAAGAGCATATCTGAGAAAATAGACCACATCCTGTCTGCACATCCTCGGCTAACATCCACATATGTGGTGCATTCAACGTCCATAACGTGGAATGGCTGACCCATTCAAATAAGACAGACGATGAGGGGAGGTTTTGTCATGATTTTGCCATTGCTTATGACCTCACTCACATATTTCGCGAACCCACCCGTGTGCCCGATACACCCAGTCAATATGCAAGCCTCCTAGACCTTTTTCTCTAAACTTCCCCTGAGCTATATTCATGTTCCGTTCTTTCTCCTCTAGGATCCTCCGACCACTCCGTCGTATCAGTTAAGATAAAAACGAAATGTAATAAGTCCCCAGACGTACTCCTCCGCCGTACTGTATACCGATACTCTATGGCTGACTGGGATAGCTTCCGTACATTCATATCTGATTTACCTCTGCACTCCATGTTTAAAAAGGAAGTGTCCTCTATAGTATCAGATCTGACCGAATGGTTAATTGTAGGCATAGACCAATTCATTCCATCTAAAAAATTCCAACAAAAACCTAACAGCCAGCCATGGTTCTCCCCAGAATGTGCTGCTGCTATCGTGCACAGAAATGACTTTTTCCATAGCTACCAACGTAATAGATGCACTGAGACTAAAGCTGCTTTCAGGACTGCCTGCAATCACTGTAAAAGAGTAATAAAAATGCAAGAGAGCTAAATGCCCAGTCTGTTAAATCCAAGATAGCTGATCAGCGGCTTGGTTCCCACCAGTTTTGGCAAATAACAAATAGGATCCTGAACAGAAGTGTGCGTTCTATCCCAACCATTATCAATGGACCAGAGGTCATCTCGTCAGCATCAGACAAGGCCAAACTATTTGCAAAGAACTTTGCAGCTAATTCTACCCTATGCGACCAAGGCCATCAACTCCCCATATTTCCTCCTATAACACAGAACACGCTAGGTAACATACCAATATCCGTTCATGAGGTCGCCAAGCTAATCAAGAACCTTGATTCCAGTAAAGCAACTGGCCCTGACGGCATCCCAATTATAGTGTTAAAAAAGCGTAAACCAGACCTTGCTCCCATACTTACGAAACTGTTTAAGCGCTGCCTTAAGGAGAATGCTTTCCGGCTCCCTGGAAGACCTCATCAGTTTGCCCTGTATTTAAGAATTCAAGTGATAAGTTATTTCCCTTTCATTAAAGACCAATAAGTCTCCTGTGTGTTATGAGTAAGGTTCTGGAATCCATATTAAATAGAGAAACAGTCAACCACTTCAGCAGAAATAACCTTCTTAGTGACACACAATATGGTTGCTGCCCTGCAAGATCTACCGCAGATGTGCTGACGGTTATATCTCACAGGATTAGTGAATCTCTTGACAAAGGCTTTCTTTCTAGGGCAATTGCTCTTGACATATCAAAGGCCTTCGACAAGGTATGACGTAAGGGTCTACTTCACAAGATCTCCATCTACGGTATAACTGGAAAGGTTTTCTCAATCATTAAATCATTTCTCTCCGATAGGCTCATAAGAGTAGTGGTCGATGGACAAAAATCAGAGGCCTGCAGTATTAATGCTGGAGTCCCTCAGGGGTTAATCCTTGGCCCAACTCTCTTTCTGATCTACATCAATGACCTCCCTAAATACATACTTAAATCATTCGTTGACATCTGTGCTGATGACACGACCATCTACGGCAACACATGAAAGGCTGTAAATGACAAAGTTCTCTCTGATTCTCTCTCCTCTGATCTCGAGCGCTTGGTTCAGTGGGGGAAGACGTGGCTGGTTACCTTTAATGCATCTAAAACTAAACTCCTATCCTTACATCATCAACGCTCTGATCCCCATCTGGCATCAATTGGGATGTATGGCTCTCGTCTGGGAGAGGCCCCGTGTTTTGACAAGCTTCTGGGTTTGACCTTTACTCCTGATCTGAAATGGAACACGTACATCAAGTATGTTGCCAAGATCGCTGGAAAGATGGTGGGATCCTTCTACCGCTCCAGAAGATATCTCACTACTGATGCAATTCTCTATCTATATAAAAGCCCAGTACGTCCTAGGATGGAATACTGCTGCCATATCAGGGCAGGAGCTGCTAAAACAGCCTATCCTGCCTTGACAGAGTACAAAATAGACTTCGTGGCTTAGTGGAGGGATGCCCTTTTCTCTACCCTGCAACCTCTCTCCCACAGAAGAGATGTTGAGAGCCTATCCTTGTTTTATCGTTATTCCCATGGCAGGTGCTCGTCTGAACTCTAATCTCTGGTCCTCCCTCGCCAATTTTTCACGAAAAACACCCGTCTAGCTGAATCCACTTTGAAAAATTTCCCCCACTCTTTATCTGTGTCAAAATCAAAACGTGGATTCCATGAAGAAAGCTTCTTTCTTAGAACTGCACGCCTTTGGAACTCTGTTCCGTCTGCCTGCTTCGCACATGACTACAACTTGGATGTGTTTAAGTCCAACGTAAACAACTTCCTAATGAACCGCCCCTTTAAGTAAACCCTTCATCAAATCTCCACACTAAGTAATGTACTTGCAATAACCCTTATCCCTAAGTGGCTTCCGGGTCTTGATAAGTGGTGAACACTGTGTAAAAAATAAATCCTTAGAAAATGACCTCCACACCGTGCTAAAATGGAGCTATAAATCGATGGTTACGTTTTATAGTAATAAAACTAAGCTGTGCTCTTTTATCAATGAAAAGAAGCCTTCCAAACCACCGATATCCAAGAATAATATCCCACACACTACCATAGAATTCTCCCTGGTTTTAAAAAAAAGTGAATAGTTGATTTCATATGCCAGGCCTTTCTGCTTGTGTAGTAACAATAATTCCCAAATGAGCTTTTGATCTAAGGATGTATAAAGCGTAAACTTTAGTCAAAATAGCCTGTTTTTTTTTCATAGGATTTATTCGATTATCGATTATCGATATTCATCCGATACAAAACATCGGCCCAGCTGTTTCGGAGTCCACAGGGAAAAAACTAACACAAAAACAGAGTTCAATATATGTATACTCACATACACATACATACATACACATACAAACACACACGCACACACACATAAATATTCTTGATTTGTAAACGATAATACGGTTAATAAGCGTTTTCAGCATTGATGATATTTACCTTAGAAAATCGCCCATATTTTTTTGACGTAACCAAATATTATTTATCTATCCATTTGTTTATTATTTTTTTATTCTAATTATTATACAGCAATCTACGAATGAATGTTTCGAAGTCGTACCTCTCGTATATATACATATATATATATATATATATATATATATATATATATATATATATATATATACAGTGTGACCCCCCCCCAAACGGGCCCCAACTCTAAGTAGGCCCCGTTTCTTAGTGTTTTGTCCGAATGAAATGAAACTTTGGTCATAACTAGTTTATTATATTCAAAATATCACATCAAAACACTAGGGTCTTTGGACTTTTTTTTCTCCGTTCTACAGCATATGTTCTAGATGGCTTCCATTTAAGTTTTTTTTTTAGGTCACCCTATATATATATATATATATATATATATATATATATATAGAATACGCAATAGCCCTTGTGTTATTAAAGGGATCATCACGTGTTTACCATGAAATAATATATATATATATATATATATATATATATATATAATAAATAAAATACAAGGCGGAAGTTACTCGAGAGCTCTTTCGGCTATCATCTCTTCAGGAGTAAATCGATAGCAATCTAAATAATATTGTAAAGAAAATAAAGAGTTCTATTGGGCGAACATCCTTGCACCTTTTGACTCGTATAAACCAGCATGTTCCATCGAAGATCAGACAAGGGAGGATGGGGTTCGGTGGTCTCCCTCCTTCCGCAGCCTTGGACTCTGCTATTGGCCAGCATTTGGCTGACAACCCGTGCTGTGCCGATAGATATAAAATAGATTGGTTCGAGGTGCTAAATAGAGCGGACTCCAAAAACCATTTAAAGATTTTGGAGGCCGTCTCTATCGCGGTGCGTCAACCTTCTTTGTGTCGGCAAAAAGAAACATCAAACGCATTGTTTCTCTTTGTTGAACTTTGACTTTTTTCTCCCGCTTTTTTTTTTCTCCCTCGTTTTGCCAACATTTTTAACCGTTTTTAAACGTAAATAAATTTAATTAATGTCCCCGTACGTTGGCACATTAAATAAGTTCCCCAATAGAACTCTTTATTTTCTTTATAATATTATTTAGATTGCTATCGATTTACTCCTGAAGAGATGATAGCCGAAAGAGCTCTCGAGAAACTTCCGCCTAGTATTTTATTTAAAACCATATACAAATTCTGTACCTCTAAACATTTATATATATATATATATATATATATATATATATACATATATATACATATATATACATATGTATATATACATATATATACATATATATACACATATATACATATATATATATATATATATATATATATATATATATATATATATATATATATATATATATATACAAATTGATATTATAGAACCGACCAGGCTAAAAAAAAAAAGGGGGGAACGGTAGATATGCTAAGTCTCACACTGACTTCTATAATTACGTTGGCGAATATGACTGATGGGGCAAGGATTGAGGTGATTTCAAGACAGATCTTTATTATTGCCGGGTTTCATACACGCTCCGCAGTCCGCACCTGATCCCATTCGCCACAAAATAATTCACCTACTCTCGAGAATCTCTCGCAATTATCCAAACACCAGTACATGTGTTCTCTGGGCGTGAACCATCTCTTCGGAATGGAAATGTTCAATTTCCAATAAATTATACACGAATGAGTGATGGGTTGAAAGAATTAAAAATAAAATTAAAAAAAAACCTAATAAAAATAAAATCGACAAGATATATTCGAAGGAAACTTTTTAAAATGCGATTCGTTTATGCTAAGGCTAAAAAGTCAACAATTTTTAAGCAAATAGGATGGCGGGTTAGGTTTTGTAACTTACTTTAATCATTCCTATTCATTTTAGTTGTAATTCATTTATTTATTCTTATTTTTAATTTTCATTTTAAAACAACGAAAATAAAAATATATTTGACTTAAGCAAAAGAACAAAAAACGTCTCTCATCTATTTCTCCTAATAAGAGCTGATGACGAGTTGACCTTTCTAGTAGAAATAATACAGTTCTAGAAGCATACATATCAATACAAGAATCCTTATTAGCAATAAATATGCTGAAAGAAAGTAATGCTTCCAAAGCAGAAATTTTATATATATGTGTACACACATACGCACGCACACACACACACACACACACACACACACACACACACATATATATATATATAATATGAACAAATGATGAGGTAAGGGGAACAAGAGGCAAAAGAAAAATAATAAAAAGATTTCACATGAATTTTTTTGATTCATTCAGCCTTGACAGACGTGTTTTAAGTATTATCTCTAGTGCTTTTCTTTTAATGATTTGGAATTCATTCCATTTGCGCTTTTTTCCAAGGAACTCTGCCTTTTGGATGATTTTGGACCATTTGGAATTTACCCATTGGATTGAAATTTTAAATTTGACCGTTTTGGATTTTACCATTTTTGGATTTTTACCCTTCACCGGACTATCCATTCATGTGAAATCTTTTTATTATTTTTCTTTTGCCTCTTTTTCCCCTTACCTCTCCCTTTTTTAACCAAGTAAGATCTTTGACTTACTTGTAGTTTCATTAAATACTTTTATATGCAAAATCCGATCCTGCATTTTGCTAATTCCTGCCCTCTAATGAGAAGGAGAGTATTTCATCGAAACTCCGCGGATTAACGACTATCCACTTATCTTGTGCTTCCTTTTTTAAAATTAAATATGTTTTTAACTCTTTTTCAAGATGTCTTTTAACATATTTTATTAATAATTTGTTCATATTATAAGCTCTATTTCCTTTTCGGTTTTATTGAGCTTTTTACATCTGCCTGAGTTTATTTTACTTGTAAATATTAACTCTTTAATATTTATAATATATTTTAAGTTTACCATTTTGATTACCTTAGTAATATATACAGGGTGACCCCAATAAACGGGCCCAACTGTAATTAGGCCCCGTTTCTTAGGGTTTTATCCGAATGAAATAAAACATTGGTCATAACTAGTTTATTATATTCAAAACATCACATCAAAACACTAGGATATTTGGCCCTTTTTTCTCCGTTTACTGTAAAATGCTCAGAAAAACATTTGAATGTTCTCTGGGTTTTTTTTTGGTAACCCTGTATAATTATATATATATATATATATATATATATATGTGTGTGTGTGTGTGTGTGTGTGTGTGTGTGTGTGTGTGTGTGTGTGTGTTTGTGTGCGTTCAGTAGCTCTAGTAAAATGGTTTGTGTGACAATTCTGCACTCTATACAAAAATTAGTAGTCCGAAAAATTATAAAATTACGTAACAGTTACCAAAGCAGAGCTCTGTTGAAGGGCCATGGACTCATCATTATTTGTCATAAAATTGGTGGGATTGCTATATGATATATCGAAGTATGTGAGTGTCAATGAAAGTGAATAAACAGATTCCATTATATGTTTGTTTTTCACTTTTGCATAATTCTTCCGATTATCGTTTTAGTAATCTAATTTTATTTCAGATTTTTTTTTTTTATACGGAGATTGATAATTCGTATTATTTGAATTATTCGGACTACTTGAATGCTATTTTCATAACGCGTCGGCCGACGTAACTTCCTATTTTCTGTAGGTGTACCATGACGAACTCAGAAATCTTGTGAACCCAGGAATCTTTCCGTCGAAATTCGGGGTCCGTAGGGAATTCCGAACGGACCCGTTTATTTAATCCACAGTAGTCGAATAGTCCCATTATTTCATCCGGATAAATAATTTCTAATTGCATTTTTATTATCGACAGATCAGAGGATTAAGAATTCTACCTTTAGAATACTGCAATTTACAACTGAATTACAAAGTATTTTATCCGTTACGCCACAGGTCCTTGTGAACTTACCCTGTCATGGCTGACTGAACGAGAACATGTTAGCACCGTTGGATTAAATAAAAGGACCCGTTCGAAGTTCTATACATATTTTCGAGTTCGACAGAAAAATCCTTGAGTTCAAAAGAAAGATTCCCGAGTTCGACAATATTCATCTAAAGGAGATTGGACTTACATCGGCCGAAACGTTTTTATTTATTTATTTTTGAAAATAACACACAAGATGAGAACAGTAATTGGAATAATCCCAATAGAACGTTATCTCATTTTGTATTATTTTTTTATAAAATGAATAAACTTCATCACATTTAATGTGCTATATTACTTGTTCCGCAGTTACGTTATTTATTTGTAGAGGTAAAAGAAAACTTCTTCGTAATCATCTACTTTAATTTATTATTTTTAATATTGCATGAGTAGATATTGTGTAAAGCGACGGGGAATTAGAGTCATCAGCTTTTAATATATTGGTGAAACTACGAGGAATAAAAATCTTTACATCAGCGCGTTTTATATCAGGCTGGTACTATTTTGTTGCTGTTTGGAAGCCACTTGTAGTGAGGAGACGGACAAAACATCAAATGGCGTGCGAAGTGCGATAGATGGATGTTTTAAGAGGCTGGTTGCGGCAACGTCGACATTTGTCTACTGAATCGAAAAAACACGAAGCAGTCAAGAATCGACGAAGAAGACGCC
>NC_136499.1:46677081-46694581 GCF_053919585.1 Euprymna scolopes
CTTCCAAAAGTAAGAGCTTACATGTATATTCCGCCGGAATAGATCAGTGGGAATTGCAATTTTCATTGTTATGACGACTGCACTTATGCATTGATAGTTTGAAAGTTTCATCTCTCTGTTGCAGATATTGACGGTATGAGACTTTAAAAAAGAAACACCTGCCATGGACGTACGTCAGAAGCAGAGTTGTGTCTTTGAATTCCTGGCAAAATTGAGAGTGATGATGACTATGTAGAAAAATAAATTATGGAGTACAAAAAGTTGCTCATTTTAATGGTACCACTATCGCCTTCATAGCCATGTAACTACTTATTTGTTCTTTTTATATCGGTTGTTCATGTTGTATTCAGAAGTATATACAATGCATTTGAACTTTATCTGTCAAGCTCTATCTTTGTATTAGGTGATTTTAATGCCGAAGATATTCAATAGTTCGACGGAAATATATCCCAGTTTCAGACATCAAACGAAACAGTGTGAGAATAACATCCAAGGTGGGAATAGTAGTTCGAAAATAAAAAAATAAATATGTAAAATAAGTTATGGAATGAGATATTTTTTTAACAAAATCAAAGCAAACAATCATGAACGTATTGAAAATTGTTGTGTCTGTATCAATAACAACACGAACGCAGAAAGTAAAGGTAAAACAAATATATTAAGACGAAAATATAATACATATTTACAAAGGTGCAATTGTACTGCAGTTACAAGATTGTCCAGCAGAGGGCGTGTTAAAGTCTTTCATGGCGCAACCGGCACATGCGTCTTGCCTATCCGGCATTCGAACACAGCTCTCTGGTCTTGCTGACTTGATACCTTTATCTATATCTTGTTGACCCACGTATGCTAATTAGTGGGCGTCTCCACAACAAAAATAAAACACAATTTCTTTTTAAATACACATATTCGTACTTTTTTGTTTTTACTTGGAAGATCACCACTCATCATGGCCCTCAATTAAATAAAGTTTAGGTGCTAAGTAGATTATAAAACAACAAGATCAATCACGGTGAAACTTGGGTAGGAAAGATTATCCAAGAGGACGACTCAAAATAAATTTATTCACATTAGTCTTTAAGACAACCATGTTGTAGTCAGCCAGCAAGCGGACACACGTATCATGGTTCAGTTGTGCTGAAAACAGAAAATTTGACTCTGAACGCGCTTTTGTCATATCAAAAGCCTACTAATTATTTTATAAGCCGGGCCTTCCGCTTGTGCGTTAACCAAGCTTCTCAAAGACACTTGTGGTGTTAGGATTTTTTAAAATTCAATTTTCACCCCAAACAAGGATCAGTGCCACTTTGAAGTAGGGGGGTACTATCGGGGGCATAACTTGCAGATTTTATTATGAAGGGAGATGAGTAACAAGATGTCTGTTCACATTGCATTTGAACTTCTGCATGTCAGTACAGTTGGGAAAGCAGAATCCCGGAAGGGAGTTCCAAAGTCTAGAAATTCTGGGGAAGAAACTATTGGAGTAGAAGGCTTTCTTACACCTAGGGATCTCTACTGTGAAGGGGTGGGATTTGTCTGCTTGTCGGGTTTGGCGGGGGTATTCATGTCGAGGGGGTACAAGTGCTTGTAGTTCGTCAGATCACTCACTATTAAAGTACTTGTAGAACAGGCAGAGGGATGCAATATTTTGTCGATGGGACAGAGATTGAAGCGTAGATGGCAGCTCAGGACCTATCAGGTTGGCGATTCTCTTCTGAACCCTGTCCAGGAGCGAGAGACAAACAGCAGATGCACCAGCCCAAATATGGCAACAGTACTCCATACATGGGCAAATGGTGGCCTTATAGAGGTACAGGATACTTTGAGGCGTAAGTAGTTTTTTAGCACGGTAGAGAGAGCCCAGCTTCTTTGCAGCAGCCTTGGCAATGCTGTCAATGTATCTATTCCAGTTCATGTTCCCTGTAAACGTTAGGCTGAGGAGTTTAAAGGAAGTACTTTCGGGTAATGTGTTCTTGGGCAGTGCTATTGGTGTTAGAGAAGGTTTCTTGTAATTATTGCAGGAAACAAGCTTAGTCTTGGCAGCATGTAATTCTTGTACCCATTCCACTACAGATTGGGGGTCATTCTCTAGTGTTTTAAGGTGTTAACGTTAGTAAAAATCGCCTGTTTCTTTGTTCAATCGGATTTTTCTGATATCGATACTTATCAAAGGAAATATATACAAGGACAATGGTAAACACATAATGTACATTTGGGTGAAATCTAAAAAAACAAAAATCGGGCCAGGCGTTCTGGAGTCCATAGGGAATGAACTCATACATACACATACATGCAAAGTTCTTATATATATATATATATATATATATATATATATATATATATATATGCATATATATATATATATTATTTGAAATATTTATTATCCCTACCTACAAACACTAGTGATTCATATTTTAGTAACTTCAATATAGTTGATGATAATTACTGCTGGTCGAAAGAACACTAAGAATGAGCATATAGACTAAAATTTTGTTTGTAATAAATTATCAGTGGCCGACGAGAAATGACATACCGGTTCTCGTTAGATCACTGAAATAGGCAACGTTGAGCCTGATCAAATGCAAGGTGGGTTACTATTTGGTACGTTAAGCTGTCTATGTCATCTTCTACTAGCCGGGATATACATTAGGTTAGACCGCTTGTAAATCTATTATTTTTTAGTAAACTCCCTTATTCTGAGTAAACTGATATGGCCCGACCACATTTGATACCACACTAAGTTTTACCAATCTGGATGGTAACGTACATCGACTATTCTATATTTATCTCTTAATCTGTCCCTTGGTTCGAATGACAGCTAGGGCTATAAAGATGACCTGATAAATATTCTGTAGCCTTTCAGATTGTATACATTCCTGAGCGTATTATTCTCTCTTTGCCTTGCTACCCTTCTTCCTCCCGGTCCTCGAAGGATTGTCTTTACAACACTTGATCGTATTGTAATGCCGTACCAATTCTTTTTTTCTTCTTTCTTCACAATGATTGCTGGAGCTTCGAATTTCTTTTAGTTTATCTCTCTGTTTGTCTGTGATCCGTTCTACTTTTTAACGGAAACTACTAGACCGATCTGGCTGAAAATTTTGTATGGACATTTGTTATGATAAGGTGCAACGAACTAAATATTGTGGTATCCGTCAGATGAATATTTACATATTATTGAGGGATAATAGCGTTTAGTATTTAAGCTACAGTTTTTTCTCTGAAACTACTAGATGACCTGGCTCAAATTTTGTATGGACCTTTGTTATGCTGAAATGTACAGAACTAAGTATTATAGTATCCGTTTGGTGCAAAGTTAGGGATTAATAGGGATGTATAGGGATTCGTATTTAATGCAATAAAGAAAACAACGTTTATGAAGGGTTAAAAGTTTAGTATGCATGATGTGTATGTGTGCGTGTGTATGTATGAGGGTGAACATGTGTACTAAATGTCATATCGTTTACCTAATCTCCAGGAGGTAAGAAACAAGGTCAAGTATTGGTTTGTATGAAAGTGTTTCTGTGGAACGAACTGGATTTGATCTTGGAGTGCCCAGGTCTTCAGTCAGTATCGTTAACCTCTTAGCTAGCGTAACCTCCGTTTAATACGTTTGTATAAGGGTATTTTAGCATATTTTTGCACATAGATGCGAAACTATACGGCAGATAATATACGGAACGGCTCATTAAATAGGCTTTAGATACCACAACAAGAAACAGACTACAAAGACAATATTAACAGTGCACATAATACTACTAATACCATTACTACTTCAAAATTGACGCTACTTTTTGTATCTATGTATTCATGTTATGCTTTTTCACTTTGATTTATGCGGCGATTGCTCTTTACTGGGCATAGACACCAATAAAGCCTACTTATGCGCATGTAGTTTCTTATCACGCTCTGTTGATCCTCGCTTGATCAGCCCTCCTCATCGTGTGAGACGATGCGCAAGATAAAGAAAAATAAAAAAAAACGACTAAAAGTCCAACCGACTTGATACGCGAGAATTGCAACGTCGATCATGCCGTGGCAGAAAGAGACAAGATGACGACGATGACGACGATGTCGTCATCTGCAGCCTTCTGCTTCTATGACTTACTTGTAACCCAACGGAGCGTTGAAAATGGGCGCACTTGGCCGTGAAAATTACTTCATTTGTGGAAATTTTATTGGAAACCTGCGACCCGAAAGCAGAAACCTTATAAAACGAACATCTTAATATGTAACAATTTCTCATGTGAGCATTTCGTTATTTGTGTGTCCATTTTAATCTTTTATGCCCGTTAGTATTTCTGCCAGACATTTTTCACCATTTGTTGATATTTCACTCACACACAAACACTCCTTCTCTCTCTCTCTCTCTCACACACACACACCCATATGTATATATAATATATATACATACATACATACATATATATATATAATTATTGCATAGCTTGGTTTCCTAGATGCAAATCCACTGAAACCCATATGTTTCTTTAAGAGTGCTCAGTGAAGGACAGAGCAATTATATACCATGTTTCTTATACAAATATTATTGGTTGTATATGTGCATACATGTTTCAGTAGAACCTCAATATAGGGAAACCAATTTACCAAACAAAAAAAAAAGAAGTATTCTTGCTCCTTTCTTCGGACTTATAAGGCAGTCTCTCTGAATTGAAGTTCCACTGAAACATATGTAACCAATAACATTTGTATAATAAAAGAGGCACATGCGCTTTTGATTCGGCAGCTTATTTCTCCGTCATTTTGCATTTTGTAAATTGGACGTTCGGCTCATAAAATACACTGTACATTTCTATGAAATATTTCAATTTTGGAAATGGGATGTTTGGCTAATACTCTACTTTCTAAATTTCTATAGAATGTATTGAATTTTGAAATAAGATATTTGACTCATAAAATACTCTCTATATTTCTATAAAATAGCCAAATGATGAAAAAGATTGCCCTATATCTGAATACCCTTTATGTAAAATTTCAAATATTTAGACTAAAAATTGTCTGAGTAATTTGAAAGAGACCGCAGAGGTTAATTTTTTAAAAAACTTTGACCCCTATTATGACACTTAAAATTTATTGTTTTCGGATCAAATCAAGTTATTAAGTTAGATCCATGTCCAAGGAATCTATATCTTAAATTTCAAGTGCGTAGACTCAAACTTGTGTGAGGAGTTTGGTAGAGTTCGCAAAGGTCAAATCGTTGAATTTTGATCCCATAATCGCCAAATTTCTGGCCAAAAACCGATTACATCGATTTTCCCAAATCTCAGTACCCTGTATAAATTTCGAGTCTGTAGACTTAAAATTGACAGAGTTATTGCGTAGGGAAATGTACACAGACACACACACAGACACGTTCACTTATATATATATATATATATATATATGTGTGTGTGTGTGTGTGTGTGTGTGTGTGTATGTGTGTGTGTAATTCCAGTGGCATTCATCCTGAGCGGGTTGGACCAACTTTACACGGAGGAGGGAACTTCATGGGAATATTTTCCGTTTAAGGGAAGTGACGTTCAGTGTTTGCCGTTCTTACAGGAGGGTATCGATGCCCTCACACAGCGCTTGATAGTCCTAAATGGTTATAAATCTTGTACTGACCAGGATCAACGTTGCTTAACCTCGGGAATCTTACAAGAACAAGTTTATCAACGTGTTAATGCCATATATATACGCACCATACGTACATTATTAAAAGTAAAAAGAAAAAACAAGCGATCGGTTTCGCCCTCATTCAATAGAAGCCCTATCGATTAATTATTTTAAAAGGGAAAATATATAAAAATAAAATTGTATATATTTAAAATAAAGGCCACGTTATTGTATATCTACAGTAGTGGATGTATCTTAGAGACTGATCACGTCTAATCTTAATAGATACTCCCTCTTTTTAGAAAAAGGCGTCGTATGCACTTAGATTTTAAAATATTTTTTATTGAATTTTCACCCCAAACAAGGCACAGTGTCACTTTGAAGTAGGGGGCTACTATCGGGGACGTAAGTTGCAGGGGTATTACGAAGGATGATGAGTAGCAAGATGTCAGTTCACGTTACACTTGAACTCTTCATGTCAGTAGAGTTAGGAAAGCAGAATCCCCGAGGAGGTTCCAAAGTCTAGCAGTTCTGGGGAAGAAACTATTGGAGTAGAAGGGAACTCTACCATTTGTCTGCTCGTTTGATTTGTCGAGGGTATTCACGTCGAGGAGGTACAAGTGCTTGTAGTTCGTCAGAGCATTTACCATTTAAGTACTTGTAGACCAGGCAGAGGGATACAACATTTCATCGATGAGACAGAGGCTGAAGCGTAGGTGACAGCTCAGAACCTAGTAGGTTGACGACTCTATTTGAACCCTATCCAGGAGTGAGAGAGACAAGTAGTAGATGCACCAGCCCAAATTTGACAACAATACTTCATACATGGGCGAATGGTGGCCTTGTAGAGGTACAGTATACTTTCAGGCGGAAGTAGTTTTCTTAAAGCGGAAACTGCAAATGAGTATAAATTAGACTGCTAAATGAGTCAATGCTGAGATTCGAGAGTGTTTACACTCGCTTATAACAATCCTCTCTTTGTCGGAGTGTCTATTAGAATTAGACGTGATCACCACGCACATCTAAAGATGCCACACCTGCCATACTAAAAAGTAAAAAGTTGTTATTGGCAATAAACAAAATGCTTTTATAACTCAACTATGTGTGTTTGATTTTGGTGTCGAGTGTACATAGTATAGATATTGGCAAACATCGATTTAGAAATCATATAGACTGAAAATTCACATTGAACGACTAGTTCAGGCGATCATATATATAACAAGAGAATACAAAAAATAATCCAAAGTTTTTTTTTGTTTTTCGTTTTATGACATATCAACCCTTTTCGGGTTATTTAATGCCGAATCCAGTTATTTTAAAAACCGATTTCATTCCTCAAGTTCGTTATATCTTCACTATTTATTTCTAGAGTTTGGTTTGGTTGTTTTACGGCATATCAACTCTTTTTAGGTTATTTAATGCCGAATCTAGTTATTTCGGAAATGGTAATCATGTTGCATCCAGTTATTTTGTAGAAGGTTTTTTTTTATTCTTCAAGCTCTTTGTATCTTCAATCGCTAGTTTATAATATTTGGTTTTGTTGTTATCGTTTTTGTTCCCTGCCCTGCAGAACATGAATGAGTTTTGCAATGGGACAGAGAAAAGGGTTACAGTATTTATGTTTGGTACATTTTAAGTTAGAAAACCAGTCAGGAAGTTGAGGAGATAAAAGAGAAAAGGGGGAAACGGTGAGTTGTTGTTTTGTTTTTTTCGTTTTTCAGAACATAATTAAGTTTTGCAAAAAGGGAGTAGAAAAGAAAAAAGCATCAATACTAGGAGCATTTCGTCTCAGGAAGCCAATATCTTCAGACAGCCTAATCTGGTAGCACCAGAATAATGAAAAGAACCGCGTAAAAAAATGTGTGATACTGCTGTATGACTACATGTTTCAAAGATAATGAACAAAAATATCGACATTTAATAAATAGGAAAATGAAATACGCAATTAAGGAAAGTGGAAAGTTGTCCTTGAGTTTATTTTCGATGGTTTAATGACTCTTTAATGACTCTTTAATGACTCCCGCTTTTCTTATTTTGACCTTTAGTTCTCACATTGCAGGAGCGATATTTTCTGGCAAAGGAGGTAGAATTGCTGTTTTCTGCGGCAGAGTGTATCTAACACTTATAGTCGGATGGTTTTTGACAATAAAACTATTTATTCATTTTAGCTCCTTACTCCAAGTGACCTCATCCTTTACTAGAGTGACTATCATTAAAACCATTATATAAAGAGACAAAACAGTTTACTGAGCATTATTTTTTATTGAAGCGACGAGGGCGGACGCAAGAATATCAGTTGGGTGTGATGTAATTGTGTGCTGGTGAAAAGCCGGCCAATTATTTCTTTAATTGTACTTTTCGATTATCGATTTTCGGTACTTATCGGAGGCATTCCGATACAAAACTTATCTAATAACACTTTAAGACACATAAAGTACATTTGTGCAAATTTCCGAAAGATCGGCCTAGGAATATCAGACTCCATAGGGAACTAACTCACACACAAGACAAAGTGCCTTATATATATATATATATATATATATATATATATATATATATATATATATATATATATATAAGTAGACCATATCAGCAGATAACTTTTACGTCGGTAAAAAAAACTTTAAACACACACATACACACACACATTTATATATATAACAGTATTTCTCTCTATACATCTAATAAACATTCATGGTCTCATAATTATTAAGTCCTGCTCTTACTACTACTACTACTAGTAGTAGTAGTAGTAGTAGTGTTACTGCTACAACATGCATCCACGCATATATATATATATATATATATATATATATATATATATATATATATATATATATATATATATATATATACATAATAGCAGAAGTACCCGTCGTTGAATATATTTTTATATCAACTTTGTTTCCATTCGTAGCCAAGAGTGACGAACAAAATGATGTTTCCTTACAATGAGAAAATGTTATATATATAATAATATAAATATATAAGAAATAAATGTTACCATAGTCAATAAAAGTTACTTTTATGGTAGAAAATTTCAATAGTTTGTATTTTTAAGTAGTTTGTAAAAAACATTTTGTTTTTTTTTAAATTCACGAACCGGTTAAAAAAAATCAAAATGGCAGCGACTTTGAAATGGAGAGCCGTTTTCAATTTTAAGGAGGGACACCTTAGCATTCTGTGTTAACAATTTAAGAGAGTTCGGTCAACGTAAGGAATATTTATAAGCATATTTTAATGTTTTCCGTTATTTTGTGCTTGAGGATTAGTCGATTATTGCATGTGTAGTTTACATAAAAATTCATTTAATAGTTATCACCTGAAATTTAGTTTTAATTTCGGTTCGCTGAAATTATTTCAAGTAAAGAGCATTAAAAACTATTTCAAAACAAAAAAAAACATGAACTGAACTTTTATTGACTATGGTAACATTTATTTCTTGTATATTTATTTTTTCGGGTAGTCGTTTTGTTGGCTTTTCTGCTAGACACTCTTACTAAATAATATCGACGAAATAGCGAAAAACAAAGAAACAAAAACAGTTTTGAAAAATAATGAAGCTTTACTTACTTAAGTAAAATACTCCGAAAGAGCAAAATGGGATATTAAAAATGTAAACACGTAATTACTTTAGTTTTTTAAAGCAAAGAACCGATATAAATATGAATAAGAAGAAAATGGCACCCTTTTCAAGCAGACCAGCTTCGTTTCAGTTTTACAGTATTGAACGGTATAGTATATTCAGGATTATACTATTGTAATGTAAAAAAACAGAAAGGGTTGTAATCAACTGAATTCCTTTTAGTGCACTGACAAAAAAGCTTAAACAGATATATGAATACAAATAAAAAGTTTATGTAAATGTTTTTAAAAAGACACGTAATCACGTGAGCAGGAGTTTTCCTTCTTTTTGCACGATAACAAGTAACGTTCTTATTTTTTATTATTTATCTATTTATCTATTTTCAAGAGAGTGCATCGTGCAAGTGGAGAAGAAAAAAACAGAGTGCTGCAAAATTTGTGTCGAGAATTGTCTAAAGTTCCGACTGTTTTTTTTGGGGGGGGGGCTTTCACTTTAATAAGAACGCGAATTTATTATGTGAATTTATTCGACACAATATGATTCAACTCAAAAAATAAATAAAAGCTAACGTGAATTAAGATTAAAGTTAAGGTGTTATTGTGGACCCTCGCCTCTTTTATAAAAACCTTGTTAAACTTTGTGACATATTTACATTCTATGGAGGCCAGGCGCGAACGAACACCCAATAATTTTATTATACCATAATTTTTCAAACTGAAACATACTATATTATTGTATATTATTATTATATTATACTTACGCGAATAGATATGAAAAGTCTTTGTTAAAGTTTGTGCCATATTTCCATTGAGTACAGGCGTGAACGCAGCCCCCACAATTTTATTATACCATCCCTATTTAAGTTGAAACATACTTATCAAAGTATTATTATGTTCGTCTATATCAAAAACCCTTGTAAACGTTTTTTTTTTTCATTTTTTATTTCCATACTTTGGGGGTCAGGCGCAATTTTTATGAAACACCGTTCTGCCAGATCAAACATACCCATTCCGCATCCTCGATACATCATTTATCATTATATGTAATCAGTTTCTTAAAATAGTCAACCATATATGAGCCTAATCAAGACCAGACACAGACACAGACACACACACACACACGTTCAGCTTCATATATATATATATATATATATATATATATATATATATATATATATATATATTTATATGGTCAGCTTTTCTTTTTTACATACGCTCAGATTTCGCTCTAGAAAGAAACAAAGCCGAAATCTCATCTTTTATTTGTTGTCATGGTATCAAACCCGAGAATGAAAAGCAAAACAAAACTTCGCGCATCACGTGCTGAAAAGTCGAAAATACAGCAAAAATAAATAAAAAAAACAAAATGGCGGACACTCGGTCAGTTGTTCTGACCAGAAAACAAGTCCGAGCAAAGGAAGACGGGAAAATTGTTTTATTGGCCAAGGACGAAGCCCATCGCGTTGATGTTGTCATTATCGGTATGGATTATTCTGCCAGGGAGCGAGAGCAAAGCAGAGCGAGCGAGAGCAGGAGAAAGCGAGCGAAAGCAGGGGAGGGCGCGCTGCGATTGACGTGATGTCAACGATGATTTAGACACGAAATTGCACGCGTTGTGCGGTTAATTTGTCTTGCAATGTGAATAGGAAAAAATGGAAATAAACTAAGAACAAATGTTTTTCTTGGATTGAGTTCATTCAATCACTGCTGTTAGTAGTAAAATGTTTTTTGACTTGACTACGCAGACGCCTATTCTCTCCTGATGACCCGACATTATTTAGAAACTGAATGCCCCACAATGAAAAGAAGCATAGCAACTACTTCATGAATGAAATAACTACAAAACGGGTGACAGAACTGATTACCCAACACTAATTAAAATCTGAAAAGCAATATTACAAATAGAAGGATAGCATTGGGATAAGAAGCTTTTGGGCAAGTAGAGAATATCACGAAAAACCGAAAAGCAAATATGCCAAGCAAAGGGAAGATCTTCAATGAATATGTACTACCTCTGATGATTTCCGATGGAGAGGACAAGACAGAAAGACAAACATATGGATCTGCCAACAAACAAGTTATTGACATCAACACAGCCATCAAAACATGCAAACACAAATAGGCAGGGTACGGAACCAGACAACATGACAACAAATGATCCATCAGGGCAACAGAATGGACACCTTGAGAACAAAGGGAAGACCACATGGGTCCAGCGGATAAATCAGGACAGTCAGATGACTAAAATCCAGGGAACGAATCCTCACTGATTGTTTGATTAATTGATAGATTGATTGATTAAATTGAATACTACACACTTGAAAACAGCTAAAAACATAATTATATTAACACTTACAATCTCATTAATAAAATCCACGGAGCAAATGAATCCCCGAGTAGTTTTTTCTTCCTTTCCGTTTTCAATTCATAGACGTATCTATAATTGCTATCTTAAACATAAGCATGATGGACGGTCCAATCGACAGAGATTCATATGTTAATTTACATGTTTAACTTACATTCATTAACAAAACTCACCACTTTATTCAGCTTCTAAATTAAACCATAAAGAAACAAAAAAACAAAGAAGACATCACTTCGTTTGAGCGATGGTGTTTATTGAGGTGTCTTTATTAAACTTGCAATTTTTCCTTCATTAAAAGCAATGAAAAAGAAATTTTCGAATAACTAATAAAATGGGGGGAGTGGCGCAAACAATCAGTCATTTTCGTACCTTCCTCTATTCATGACTGTCGAAAGAGCAAGAGATAGAGATAGAGATAGATAGACTGATATATATATATATATATATATATATATATATATATATATATAGAGAGAGAGAGAGAGAGAGAGAGGGAAACTGTGTGTGTGTGTTTGTGTGAGAGAGAGTTCCTGTGTGTGAGAGAGATGTCAATCAGATTTTGAAACAAGTTAACACCCTTATACAGCCTAACATCGCAAGTGAATTTGAGAGGGTTTATGAGCGCACAAGTGAAAAAAATTAACATTAGATTCTTTGATAAGATATTGCTGCATTCGAAATAAATGTTTGCTTAGAACGCAATTGTACAATGGTACTTGACGCTTGCGCTTTTAAATTTAATTCAAGTCATTACATACAAAACGCCAAAAGCGTTCCGGATAATAAAACTATTTTTTTAATTCATACTAGCGGGAACTGTGTAAATTCCACAGGGGACTCATTCACATGTAATATATTGATGTTGGTATTCTGTAGATGTTCAATGTCAAAAGAGATGCTCTGCTGTTATTGTAGCTATTTTGTTAAAACTGCAAAAGTATTTATCCAAGCTAGCAGGGACGCCCGGCTAAGAGAGGTCGTAATGTACGCTGAAATATGATATATTAATTTTTGCAGATTTCGTATATATTATTATAGACTTAATGTTCTATCGATTTTTATATATAATAAAGTTGCGATTTCAAAAATAAAAAAAAAACTATATCTATATGACTTGGGTTTATCAGCTTGAATCGAAACCGAACCAAAACATGAATATATATATATATATATATATATATATATATATATGCGGAAATTGCTCGAGAGCTCTTTCGGCTACTATCTATTCAGGAAAAACTGATAGCAAGTAATACAATATTATTGGCGAAATTAAAGACCACTACAGGGGAATTCGGATGTGTTAAAAATTCTCCCTCGTCAAAGTGAGCCCCTCAATTGTATCCTCCCTAGCGAATTCCCTTACTAATACTTGATATAATGTATTTCGGGACAACAGCAGGGTGTCAGAAAGGTGTTCTTTCACCCTTAGAAGGAGCTTCAAAGCACGGTGACACTTTTGATAAAAGGAACATTCACCTCGGGGTAATCTGTGAGTCCCCCCTCACTCGAGTGCACACTTCTCAACGACGGGAAGGTTTTTTGGGCGTCTCCCTTCCAGAAGCCACTATTTCCATCAACTTGCATACACATTCGATCAAGGAAGGACAGACGAAGTGTGTGTTAACGAATCCCCACGTTTGGCACACTCAGACCGCCCTTAGATGGATGGAGAAAACAAAGCTCACGACGGATCATATGGGCCTTTTCAAGCCATAAGAACTTAAACAGAGCCCGTTGCAAATGTAGAAGTGTATCTGACGGGAGTAGAAGGATTGAAAGACGGTATGTGAATATTGGATATAAGTGTGAAACACACTTTCCTCTCCCCTTTGACGAAAGATTTCTGCAGATCCATCGACTAGCAGCAGCGCGCACAGCTTTCAGAACTGCTGACCAATTCTTCTCCAGCTGAAGATCTGGGCCGAACCAAATGCCGAGTATCTTGCAAGACCCGTCACTCCAGCTGAAGGGCCTTGAAGGGAGACTCCTCTCCAGACACCAATTCGCAAGCCACAGGACATGTCACAGTTAATTTTGGCCCCTGTGACTTTCTCGTATAATTTTATTTGTGCGCCGACAACACTAATCTCAGCATTGTTTGTCACAAACACTGTTATATCATCGGCATAGGCAGAGTACTTTACCGTGGCAGAAGCGCCCGGCAAAGTGATACCGTGGCCGGATTCACCCTTAGCCTACGCAGGAAAGGCTCTAACGCAAGCACATAGAGCAATGGTGATAATGGACAGTCATGACGAATGGATCGGAATAAACTGAAGGGTTTCGATCTCCTTCCATTAACTTCTAGCAGAACCGCGGAAATAGCATAAAGGAGGTGAACCCACGAGCAAAACTTCGGGCCAAAACCAACCGCTGATATAACTGTCTCCAAGTAACGATGGTCCACCCTATCGAAGGCTTTGGACTGATTTAATTTGATTAGCGCGGCTTCAGTGTCGACTTTTTCTATGATCAAGCGTATAGAATGCAGATTATCCTGAATTGTCCTGCCTTTCACGGCACAAGTTTGCTCAGGGCTAATCAGGCCAGCCAGGACAAGCTGCAGACGATTAGCAAGAACCTTGGCCAACATTTTCAACTCTGCATTAAGCATTGTAAAGGGCCGATAATTATCTAACCCATCCCCACCATCTTTTTTTTGCGTAACAGCTTCAGAATACCCATGGTAAAGTGGTTGGGGATTGAACTATTCTTCAACCATGAGTTAAAGAAAACTGCCAGCGAGGGAACAAAGATGTGCGATATCCTCAAATACACTCCGTAAGGCAGACCATCGATCCCCGGAGACTTGTGAAACCAAACCCTTATCCTCCGTTATACCCCCTTCGCACCTAGCCGCTTCAATCGCCAAATGGCGAGGAAAGTCAGCCAAATAGGTCTCGAACTGTTCCAATGACAGCCCGGGTTCCTTGGTAAAAAGCTCCTGAAAATGCAACCTACACGCCTCCAGAACGCCTTCGTTTGTGGTCACGGTTCGTCCATCCAGCAATGTTACTTGCGCGATATGTCGATCGGCCGTTTGTTGAAGCTTCTCCGCACGCAATTCGCAATGTTCGTTGCATCCTGGGACATTCTTTTTAACCTAGTCCTAATCGCTAAAGCTTGGTGTTCCTTTTCTGTCAAGGAGGCAAGCTGAGCCTTAATTATGTTTACGTTACACTATTGCCCTCCCCCACCGCCCGATCTAAATTAGACTCTAGTGTCGCTTTAGCTGCCCTAGATTCTTGGTTAAGTCGTTTGCTAAAATTGGCAGAAAAGGCCTTAATTGCATCCTTAAGATTGTCCCACCACCTATTCCCAATAACAGCTCCCGTCAATTCCCGCTGTAGAGTTAGTAGTAACCCGTCCCGGTATGCCTGCACATCAAACAACGATGTGTTGAGCTTCCAGTAACCGGCCAATTTAGGCTTAGGTCTATCCTAAGCCGAACGCGAACAAGTCGGTGATCCGAGTAACTATGTTATGGAAACTTGGAAAATCTAATACACCTACATTGACTCACCTAAGAACCGGTCGATATAACTCGAAAGTTGTACCGTGTCGGAGCCGCGCCTACCTGTCCAAGTCCACACTACATCGCGGGGCCTTTCATTCCGGAACTTATCAATGAGATCAAACTTATCAAAAAAATTCCGAAAATGGAAAGCATCCCGATCTTGGTTATTGCCCCATAATGTTAACCCCCAGGCGATCTAACTCGGGACCCATGACCGCGTTCCAGTCTCCCGCTAAGATAACAGTTCGGGAAGTACTCATGGACTGCTCAATCCGACGAAGGAAATGGGCAAGCTCACTATGACCATTAGGCGTATAAACACTGATTAAACGAAAAGCCCTATCTTTTATGGTAACATCCAAAATGCACAGTCTTCCGTTCGGATCCATTAAGCACGGGTCACACGGCGCATCCAGAGACCTTTTCACTAGCCAGGAAACACCTCTCGAGCGAGAATTAAAGTACGCTAAGAAGGTGCTATAGCTCCTATACAGCGCACTCAAATGGTCACCTGGAATGAGATCAGTTTCTTGAACACAACAGACATCCACTCCGAGGTGCTACAGATTCAAATTTAGTCGAAATTTTCACGCGGGATGCATGCCGAGTATTCAACAGAGTCACGGAAATATCCGGAGCAGTAGAGGAGGCTGATTTTATTCTTTTTACTGGACTAAAGGGGATTAATTTGGAGAGCTTCTGCGGTATGGAGGCCGTGACAGGAGGGGGCATAACTCTTGGAGGTGAACAAAGTTTTCATTTTGTAGGGGGCTGGGTACAGTCTTTGGATGTCGACGGTTTCACTGGGGATTGTGGCATTTTGGAGGGGAGATGTGATTGTGGATTGATGGGGGATTCAGGAGTGTCCATTCTTAAGACATCCAATTTATTTTTGAGGTTAACAACCTCGACATTTTTATTCCTACCCGGGTCATTTATTAACATGTCCTCCTCCCGCATTTGGTCTAGAGTATGGCGGTGTATTCTTCCCAGATGCAATTTGCCAGGGCTCACGATCAGGATCCCCCGGGTAGCGTCTTCTTTAACAATTTCTTGGGGAAGAGGGCGGGGATCCCTCACGGACATGGAAACTCCTAAATTTTGCCCCAGTCTAGTCTTTGGGTTTGGTTGCGGTCTCCTTTGGGGACACTCCATGGTGATGTGCCCTATCTCACCACACGCCCAACAAAGCGGCCGCCTGCCCGCAACGATGATGGGGAGTTTCTCGTCCCTCACATCCAAGTGGTAAGCGATTTTGGTAAACTCTTCTTTGTTCAGTAAAATCTCAAACATCCAAATACCTTGGTACTCCTCATTTGTTACTGCCACTATATCACCTAATTTAAGGAGGAATGCGGCCAGGTGCTCCCCCTCCACATGAAACGGTACATTGAAGACAGAGACTGTTGTCCTTATTTTCCCCATGTATTCAGTGCGTAAAACGTATTCTGGTGTGATAATCTCTGTTTGGGAGATTTTTACGCACTGGTCTTCCGTAGAAAAAAAGGGTATTCCAGGTATTGTACCCTTTACATTTTATGATACGCTGGGGGGTCTATGCCCCACTGTCGCCAGCAAGGTAGAAGACAATTTCCGAGCTTGCACTAATCACTTTTTTAGTCTTTCTGTCGACCACGAAGACGATAAGGCTTTTCTTTCTAATATTCTCCAACTTTGGTAAGTCCACGAGTAAACCATTGTCAACAACAACATGCCCGTATCCTTTCCGACGAATTCAGTGACATTAATTGTTACTTTCGGCAGCTTGTTCCGTTTCGAATTTGTAGGAGTGAGAAGAGCAACTTCCGACCCTCTTTCATCATTGTCTAACGGAGACGGCGTACGGCCTGCCACGGCCATAACCGAAGTCCGTTAAAAACGGTAATAATAATAATAAATGAAATTTTAACAATAACAGTCAATATATAAATAAAACAACAACAACAACAACAACAACAACACATAAAAGCAATAACGACGGCGATTTCAAAACACTTACTTTTCAATAAATGAATAACTCCAAGTAACCTGATAATTCTCCACTCGGCGAGCTACATAAAAGACGTCTTAACACTGGAGTCTGCTCTGTGTAACGCCTCAAACCACTCTATTTTATATTTATCAGCACAGCAAATGCTGGCAAATAGCAGAGTCCAAGGCTCCAAGACGGAGGGAGACTACTAGGTCCTACCCTCTGTTTGAGTTTAGATGGAACGTGCTGGTTTATACGAATTAGCTAATACAACGATGTTCACCCGACATAACCAGCATCGCACTGGCATTTAAATTGATAATCAATAATACTATTTTGTGTGTAAGGCAAACTATCTTTGCGAAAATAAGAAAAAAACAGGTCTCGTAGTGTATACCAAACGCAAGGAAACAGAGTAGAAGCACTTATAAACACTTCTAAC
>NC_136499.1:46699581-46734581 GCF_053919585.1 Euprymna scolopes
TCTGCCAGAGCGTCTCGGTTCTGACATCCCTTTTGGGGGATCTATGTCAAAACAGTCATACACAGTATAAATCGTCTCACTGCCGTCCTACGGTGGTTCTTCTTGATTCTCGTAGAAGCGTTTCCTGATTTGGTTCAGGTGCCTCTTATGTTGGAACTTTAGGCCTTGAATGATGTATGTAACATGGCCGATTCTTAGTAAGATCGTGCCCTTTTCCCAAAAAGAAACGTTGTTTCTAAAATGTCAAAAATACACGTTATCGCCGCTGTTAAACCGTTTCGTTGGCATTGTAGAGGTTCTGTTGTGTACTATGTGTTTTGTGTAGCAGTTATCAAATACGGATTTTATTTTCCGTTCAAACATAATTTCTGCTGGGGATCCCGCATCTGGTTTGTTCGGATTTCTCGTGATTCTGTAAACCTGCAGAAATTGCTGAAGGGCCTGTTCTGTCGGTGTACCGGACGCCTTTTTTAATGCCCTTTTAAGCGTATCGACGAAGTGTTCGGTCTGACCGTTGCTTCTGGCGTAGTACTGGGGTGTCGTAATATGCTTGACTTGATACGTCTCGCAGAATTCTCTGAACTCTGTCGAGGTGAACGGTGTAGCGTTGTCGCTAACTAAACAGTCTACAACCCCAAACCGAGCAAACAATTCCAATAACAATTTTGTCGTTGTTGCCATGGTCGGTTTTTTGCATCTTAGTACCTCTGGCCATTTAGAGTAAGAGTCAACTACTATCAGGTAGTAAAAATCCTCCACAAGTCCCGCATAATCGATGTGAATTCTCGACCATGGTTGTTCAGCCTTAGGCCAAAGTTTATATGTTATCGGTGGAGCTTTTTAGCCAAAGCACAGCCTTTGCATCTGTTCACCATGTCGGTAATATCTTGGTCTATAGCTGGCCAATAAACAAGACTTCTCATTAGGCTTTTGATTCTGTTTATTCCTGGATGCCCCATGTGAAAATCCCTGAGAATTCTTTTTTGAAGGGGTTGGGAGATGACATTCCTTTCACCGTATAACAGTATTTCGTCGGAACCAAAAAACAAAGTATTAACTGGTGTCACCCAGTGCTAATTTCTGCTTCCTAGTTTGGATGAAATTGTCATTAAGGGATTCTGACTTAATTTCCTGAAGTGTGACCGGCAGTTCGTGGATAATATTGTTTATCATGGTTTTTACATTACTATTAATACGTAGTGCCGCGATTACTGAATCTTCAAGAGGTTCCATTTTGGCAGCAATCAGTCTCGATAGACCGTCTGCATGGGCTAGTTGTTTTGAGGAGAGAAATTGAATTTTAAAATTATAGTTTAGCAGAATAGTTCTCCATCTTAATTGTCGGTTCGACGTGAATGTTGGAAGTCCTTTTTTTATCCAAAAATGGGTATCAACGGCTTATGGTCGGTTTGTAGAAAAACATGTATTCCGTACAAGAACCGGTTGAATTTTGAAACTGCAAATATAATTCCTAGGGCCTCTTTCTCAATCTGAGAATAATTCTTTTTCGCTGGCAAGAGAGTACGTGATGCGAAAGCAATAGGCTGTTTCGAGCCATCCGGCATTCCATGTAGCATGCATGCCCCGACACCATATTGACTAGCGTCGCTAGCTACTATTATGTCCAACTGCGGGTTGAAATACGCTAGGAATAGTTTTGATTTCAGGATTCTTTTTATTTCTTAGAATGCTGTCTGACAATCTTCTGTCCACTCCCAAGCCTTATCCTTTTTAAGCAATTAATTAAGTGGTGCGCGCAATTTTTGCATAATTGGGATGAACCCCTGGTAATAATTTGCCAAACCTAAAAAACTCTGCAATTGAGTTATGTTTGCTGGTGCCGGCATTTCTTTAATAGCGGTCGCCCTATCTGGGTCTGGGCGTCTGCCATCTTTATCGATTATTTGACCCAGGTATTTAATTGTTTATAAAAAGAACTCGCATTTATCTGCTTTGATCTTTAATCTATAATCTTGTATTCGACTGAATACTTGTCTGATATGTTTTTCATGTTCCTCCCTGCTTTTGCACGCTATGATTATGTCATCAATATATGCGATTGCGGTGTCCAAGCCGGACAGCATATTATCCATTACTTGCTTGAATATTGCGAGTGCCACCTTGACGCCAAACGCGAGTCTTTCGTATCTGTACAAACTCCGATGAGTGTTAATACAGAGGAGGATAGCGCTTTTATCGTTTACCGAAATCTGTAGGTAAGCGTCGCTTAGGTCGATCATAGAAAAAACTTGCCGCCATTTAATTTCGTGAACACTTCTTCTAGGCTAGGTAATGGATAGTGAAAATCTTCTAAGGACTCGTTGAGTCCTGTAGCAAAGTCGGCGCAAACGCGAATTTCCCCGGACCGTTTCTTTACGTAAACTGCCGGAGCAGCCCACTCACTATATTCAATTTTAGCCAGTACACTAATCTGTCTAGTTCCTGATTTATTTTGATTAGGGAAGCGAACGGGGCATTACGTTTCTTTTTAAACACCGGTTATGTGCCAGGTTTCAACTTAAAATCTGCGGCCATTTTTGTACATCTCCCCAGGCCAAGAGTAAATACATTTGTGAATTCTTTTTTCAAACAGGTCATACGTTTCTCTGTTTCTGCTGGGAGGGTATCTATTTTCGTGCAGAATGTGGATATAGGAAGATTCCAGAGACGAAACTCCTCCATGCTGTAAGAACCGAAGAGGTTCTCACTATTTTTTAGCACATATAATCTTGTTTTCCCCCCGTAAAGTGACGTTTGTAATTAATTCACCTTCAAAATGAATTTTTTTTTACCATTAACGACCGTCGCCGTTCTGTTAGTTTTCAACATAGTCGGCTTTCGTAATATCTTCCACGTTTTGAGATTTATTATTGAAAGATCCGATCCACTGTCTAATTGGAATTTAATAGCCTTGCCGAAAATGTTAATCGTTACATATTTGCGTAGATTTTCATCTACGACGTCTTTAGTTCTGGTTTGACGTACACGGCCACTATTCTGAGTTTTCCTACAGTGCGAACTTTTATGACCGATCTTATTGCATAAATGGCATCTTTTTGTTAAGAATGTGCAATCCCTTACCCAATGTATTCCACCACATCTGAAACAAGTGATCGATGCTTTTAGTTTTTCTGAGTTTCGGTGGTTAGTGTCTGTGTGCCATTTCGACGGTTTTTTTTTTACTTTTTTTTTATATTCGCGATGCCTGCTTCGATATTTCGATGTATCTTTTTTTATAATTTTTTTTTACATAGGCGTCACCACTTATCAAGGCCGATCGGCCACTCAAGGATAAGGGTTAAAGAGTGTAGAGTAGTCAAAAGGACAATATAGTAATCAATAGTAATGGAAGTTCGGTAAATTTGTTAACTTAAGTGGAACGGCTCATTAGAAACTTGTTCACGTTGGACTTGAAGACAACCATATTATAGACAGCTGGAAAGCAGGAAAACGGAAGACAATTCTACAGGCGTGCAGTTCTAAGAAAGAAGCTTTGATCATGGAATCTATATTTAGGTTTAAGCACAGATAAAGAGTGGGGAAAATTGATAATGTTTTCAGCTAGTCTAGTGTTTCTTGTGAAAGTTTGGCGAGGGGGGACCATATATTGAAGCTCAGTCGAACACTTTCCATGAAAATAACGATAAAGTAGAGACAAACTCGCAACATCTCTTCTGTGAGATAGAGGTTACAGCGAAGAGAAAAGGACATCGCCCACCAGGCCACGAAGTCTATTTTGAACCCTATCAAGGCAGGACAAGTCCTTTCTAGCAGCTCCTGCCCATATGTGGCAACAGTATTCCATCCTTGGACGTATCTGGCTCTTATATAGATAGAGAATTGCATCAGCAGTGAGATATCTACTGGATCGATAGAAGGATAAGACCATTTTTCCATTTTTTTAATTTCTACTATATGACAATCCTCAGTCAATTTTTGAAGTGTTAAGTTCGGTCCATTTTCTAATTTTGTAAGGACTCTGCGCCTGATTTCCACATCTTTCCCAGAGGTTAACCCTTGCGCAAACGCAAGACATTTATAATTGTCTGCTGGGAGTTCAGACAACTTAAAGTCATCACAGTGTTTGTTCACTACAGCTGTGTAGGTAGCAAACTCGTCATTATCATCTTTTACCACATTCAAACATCTCCAACGCTTATGGAAAAGAGTCGTTTTCGGCGAGAAAAGTTTTGTTAACAAATATACCGTCCCATTGAATGAAAAATCTGCTGTTTCCCGAGGCAAGAAGTAATCCACGAATTTATCATTCTCAGCCGTTTCCAATTTTCGTAGTAGAAATCTAGTTTTGTTTTGATCAGAACAATTGCTGCAGTCAATATTAAAAAAAAAAATCTTCATAACACCGAAAATACGCTGCGAATGATTTTTCCTCTTCCTCGTATTTAAAATTCTTTATCACGGTCCATATTGTATTCTGAGAAAATGCTGAATTGCTTTCCGCGGTCGCATTATTCTTAACAATTTCTGTAAGCAATTCTTCTGTTCGTAATTGACGTTCGGCTAACTGTTTTTGCAATTCCTTTTGCTGTTCCTCGAATCGTATTTGACGTTAAGTCCAGTGTTTTTCGGTTCGTATTTGACATTTCGCTACTTTCAATTCGTCCATTCTACTTTGTCAGCATTAGCAATTTCAAAACGTTCGCTGAATTTTACAAAACCGTTTTAGTCTTTCTTATTTCTTCATCCAGACATTAAAACGAGCAGAAAGAAACATAAATATATAAAAAGTTCATTGTCTAAAGAAAAAAAAATCAAATGTATATTTTTCTCCATAGAGAAAAAAAAAATAACGCCCGACTTTAGCATCGAAAACCACAAGCGACGAATTATTTTTCAAAAGTATAAAAATTTACCTTTCTGAGTCGCGACGAACCTTTTCCTTTTTGCAAAAGTACAGCGCAATCTTTGAACTGCGTGACGAACTTTTTTCTTTTCAACTCTTTTTTTTCCGTTCTTTTTAATAGTTACCGTGAACCTTTCAGTTGCAATTATTATATGAAGACACTTCCTTAGGCTTGATGACATTTGAGTCCGTCGTCGTTAGTATTTTTATAATACTATTTTAACGCGAGTATTTTTTTCAATTTCCTTACATGTTTCGATTTTAGTATGCTCCTTGAATCCAATGTCGTCAGTGTTTAGTTTTTTAGAACACTGTTTTTAAACGTGAGTAAATCCTCCGAATCCAATGTCGCCAAAGTTATGGCTTGCAATAAGCCACTAAGAAAACAGAACAACGGAATAGAGTTTAAACAATGTATTACTGGAACAACAACGTAAAAAGGTTACAACTGAAAAGAGTAGTATCCGTCCCCGAGCAGGCGAGGGTCGTTCTGCTGTTTTATCCACACCTGGGATCAAAAGGTCTATGGTTTATATAATGAATAGAGCATTCCATTTGGAGGGTTATTCCCCCACAACAGTACCCAATAATGTTTGCATAATTAACATACTATATACCTGCTCTGTCGTTCATTGAGCACTCTTTATTAAACACACAGGTTTCAGTTGATCTACATTTAAAAAATGAAACTATACAACCATTATATAAATACACACACACACGCACATATATATATATATATATATATACTAGCAGAGAGACCCGATATTGCCGGGGATTGAATGATAACCAACAAATATTTCACATTCCTATAGTTTTATTGTCATCAAAATCCGTGAAATTGCCCGGGAGGAAGCTACACATGCCTCATGCAAAAATATATGTTATTCTACATTACACTTTATGAAATCATTTTATATAAACTTCTTTCCAGTTAACAAAATAAAAAAAAAACGTTAAGAAATTTACGTGCGGGGTGAATCTACAGACCACGTCATGCAAAAATTCAAAAAAAAAATTTTTCAAAGAGAAAAAAAAACACGCTATCAACTTATTCACAATCAAATTATATATATATATATAATTTTATATATAATTTTATATATAAGGTTTGTGAAAATAATGTTGTTTTGGATCAGATATATATATATATATATATATATATATATATATATATATATATATATATGTGTATATATATATGTCAAAAACGACATTATTTTTGCACCAACCTAATATATACTCTTTTTATTATACGAACATTATTAGTTACAAATGTGCATATACTAATGAAATCGCAATTTAGAAGCCCACATTATCTGACCTGCAAAGTGTCTGATAAGGTGAGTCTCTTTAAATTGAAATTCCACTGAAACATGTACACACATATGTAACCAACTATGTTTGCATAATAAACATACTATTTACTTGATTTGTCGTCCATTGAGCACACTTTAATAAACGCGCGTGTTTCAGTTAGTTTCCATTTAGGAAACTAAACTATGCAACTATATATATATAGGAAATTTCTTACTGTGAGTCCAGAATGAGTTTACATATTGTTTCAGCTAGAGGAAGATCCTCAAAGAGAGGAAATATCCAACTAGCATCGTGGATTCTGGACTCACAGTAATAAATTTCCTATATACTGCTCTGCCTACACATTGAGCGCTCTAGTCCGGGGTTTTCACCACTGGTAAATATATATATATATATATATATATATATATATATATATATATATATATATATATATATATATATATATATGGGGGACATTGGTAGGGTGATTTTTTTCTTTAGACTGCGGATCTATTAGAAACAGGGCTACTTGTAAGATAAAAAAGAAAAAAAAACAAGAAAATAGCAAAACATTATTGACATTGTCCGTTGTTATGGAATTGTATACAGCGGTGGTTTAGTGAAAAGCTTGATTAAATTATCTGAACTATTTTGTTTTTTTCGTTATAGAAAGGAATGGACTCAGCGATCGAGCAATCCTTCAAATCAGAATAAAATCTACGATAGTACATATGCCACATTTCATCACACAATGGAATCTGACATATTTCTCGAGACGATTGTTCATTTTTTGCTGTGCGTGTCGTTCCGGACACCCAAAGATACAAAAGCGACCACACACAAAAAAAGTGGACACATATTTGATGAGTGCGTTCCGTTTCCTTTGTCCCATTGATTTGAAAAAAAAAGATCTTTTCAAATGTAGATATTTCATTATAAAAACAATAATGAAAAAAAAATAAATAAACGGCTCCCAATAAAATGTATACAAGAAAACAAGTTTATCCGTAAACTCCACAATGGCGTTATCTGTAGGGAAGCTTGTATAAACACCTATTAGATATATATATAAAAGTCAACGTTTGTTTGTGTGTTACAGAGAACGAAACTGTTGACAGAACATTAAAAGAATTTTCAAGGACGGTGACATTTTTAAAGAAATTTACATGATATTAATACATCATTGGGTAAAATATCGGTTACCTTGAAACTACTTGTTACCATTACAGGAATGTGATTTTTCATACATATCTATCTGTCTATATATCTATCTGTCTATCTATCTATCTATCCCTCACTATATATATATATATATATATACGTGCGTATATATGTGCGTGTGTGTATATATACACACACATATATATATATATACACATATATATAGAGACACACACGCACACACAGATATCTATATCTATATCTATCTATATATATATATCGTATGTTTATATTTCGAAATCAGATGTATTTAATTATCATAATTATCACTCATAATATATATATATATATATATATATATATATATATATATATATGTGTGTGTGTGTGTGTGTGTGTGTGTGAGTGTGTGAGTGTGTATCTATAATATAAAGCTGAACGTCTGTGTGTGTGTCTGGTCACAAATAGGCTCATATATGGTTGACTATTTAAAAAAAAAAACTGATTACATATAATGATAGACGATGTATCGAGGATCAGGAATGGGTATGTTTGATCTGGCAGAACGGTGCTTCATAAAAATTTTGGGGTTTCCGTTCGCGCCTGGCCCCGAAAGTATGGAAATAAATAATGAAAAAAAAAAACGTTTACAATGGTTTTTGTTATAGATGTACATAAGAATACTTTGATAAGTATGTTTTAACTTAAATAGGGATGGTATAATAAAATTGTGGGGTCTGCGTTCGCGCCTGTACTCCATGGAAATATGGCACAAACTTTACCAAAGACTTTTCATATCTATTTGCGTAAGTATACTTTGATAATTATGTTTCAGTTTGAAGAAATATGGTATAATAAAAGTATGGGGTGTTCGTTCGCGCCTGACCTCCATAGAATGTAAATATGTCACAAAGTTTAACAAGGTTTCTTAAAAGGGGTGAGGGTCCACAATAACACCTTAACTTTAATCTTAATTCACGTTAGCTTTTATTTATTTTTTGGAGTTGAATCATATTGTGCCGAATAAATTCACATCATCAATTCACGTTCTTTTTAAAGTGAAAGCCCCCCCCCAAAAAAAAAGTCGGAATTTTAGACAATTCTCGACACAAATTTTGCATAACTCTTTTTTTCCCTTCTCCACTTGCACCTGGCACTCTTTCCAAAATAGATAAATAGATAAATAATAAAAAATAAGAACATTACTTGTTATCATGTCAAAAGAAGGAAAAATCCTGCTCACGTGATTACGTGTCTAAACATTTGAAATTTTACATAAAGTGTATTAAGACACAGCGCAAGCTTTTTAATCGTTTATTCTCCGTAGACTTCAAATGCTAAATGAGTCAAACGACAAAAGATTTTACCTTTGAGTTCTCTAGCAAACTATTCAGCCAATTTTGGGTCTAAACCTTTAAGATTTTACATAAAAGGGGTATTCAGACATGCAGCAAGCTTTTTATTAAGATTTTGGCAGAAAATTTGCCTGTCAAGAGATCAAAGTTGAAAGAGTTGGCTTTTGCAGTCTCTTTCAAACTCCTCTGCCAGTTTTGTGTCTAAACACGTGACAATTTAGATGTAGGTTACCTGGAGATGAGTCAAACTTTTTAATATATATATATATATATATATATATATATATATATATATATATATATATACATATGCACATAAAGTTATGAACAGTACATAGGGCCCGAGCAAAGCCGGGCTGCACTGCAGTCACAAATAAAAAGCGTTCAATTCGAATTATTAGTATTTATCTTTAACTTATAATTTCTCAATTAAAAGAATTGCTTCAGCCTCAAATTAGCCCCCCCCCTTCAAAAATAAGTAAAAATCAATTCCACAATGAACCTTTTATGACCAGAATTATGATGAAGGTGAAAAAAATTTATTGTGAATTTGAATTAGTTTAAATGGTAATGATACTATAATTGTCTTCAAAATAGAAAAAAAAATATGATGTTCCATCGTTAAACTACAACTCAGAATATTTGCATTAAATATAGAACTTGCCTTAACTATTATCCACAGTGATTGAAAAATGCATTCATGACAACAAACGAAATATTCATCTCTGAGAAAAAAATGCCAAACAACTATAGCTACATTTTGATGGAGGACAACAATGCTATTAAATATGTAAAAACACGTCTAATAATATAATATGACTGTATTTAATATCTTCAGTCTTTAACTCTCATTGCGGTTTGATTCATTGATATTTTTTGTGCCTAGAGTAAGGTGGCGGGCTAAACAAAATCACTCGAGGACCGGATTTGGCCCACGAGCCGGAGATTGCTGACCACCTACTGTAAAATAAAGGAGTAGAACTTTGTATAAGTAAGTCTTCTAAACTCTTACTTTTCGATGAGTTCTTTAAGAGCCTATCTTTTGGCTGGACTATTAAGAGTTTAGGAATTAGACTCTTGGTGTGGTGTTAATTTCGGCTTTGATTTATCTGATATCTGACAGATAATAAATGTACGAAACCATCTGTGGTTTAGGGTAAAGAAATAGTTTTTTTTATGGCCGCCATTTTTCCGGATAAAAGTAAAGTAAATAAAACTCTAGTACCCAAGAGGCTTTTCTATTGGCTTTCGCCAAATGTCAAGTTAGTTACAAGGGCCATGTTGCCGATAGAAGTGAGATTCAATACATTAATGATTGAATCCATCATGGTCATGCTTAAGCTTCGGCTTTAAGATCGATTATTTTCCGAATATATAACTCGCTTAAAAACTCTTATTTTGAAATTATTTTCTTTTATTTTTGCCTTTTGTTATGATGTCCCTTATTTATGTTTCGGTATTTTTTAGCTTATTTCATCAAATGGCTACATGCCCAGTCTGGAGCGACGCGAAATAAATACTTTATTTACTTAATGGTTTGTAGTAATATTTCGGAAATGTTTGCTTCGGGTAAGGATCAGGTAATTCCGGTGTTCATCACAAGGTTCTCGATCATGAACTTATCACATACACATTTCGTAAGTTTTGAAACAATTAATTCATATTCACACATGGCCTTGTCCACCACCACATCAATATGGCCTTGTCCACCACCACATTAATATGGCCTTGCCCACCACCGCATAAACATGGCCTTGCCCACCACCACATCAGCATGGCCTTGTCCACCACCACATCAACATGGCCTTGTCCACCATCACATCAACATTGCCTTGTCCACCACCACATCAGCATGGCCTTGTCCACCACCACATCAACATGGCCTTGTCCACCACCACATCAACATAGCCTTGTCCACCACCACATCAATATGGCCTTGTCCACCACCACATCAATATGGCCTTGTCCACCACCACATTAATATGGCCTTGCCCACCACCGCATCAACATGGCCTTGCCCACCACCACATCAGCATGGCCTTGTCCACCACCACATCAACATGGCATTGTCCACCATCACATCAACATGGCCTTGTCCACCACCACATCAATACGGCCGTGTCCACCACCACATCAATACGGCCGTGTCCACCATCACATCAACATGGCCTTGTCCACCACCGCATCAACATGGCCTTGTCCACCACCACATCAATACGGCCGTGTCCACCATCACATCATCATGGCCTTGTCCACCACCACATCAACATGGCCTTGTCCACCACCACATCAACATGGCCTTGCCAACCATCACATCAACATGGCCTTGTCCACCACCGCATCAACATGGCCTTGTCCACCACCACATCAACATGGCCTTGCCAACCATCACATCAACATGGCCTTGTCCACCACCGCATCAACATGGCCTTGTCCACCACCACATCAATACGGCCGTGTCCACCATCACATCAACATGGCCTTGTCCACCACCACATCATCATGGCCTTGTCCACCACCACATCAACATGGCCTTGTCCACTATCACATCAACATGGCCTTGTCCACCACCACATCAATACGGCCGTGTCCACCACCACATCAACATGGCCTTGTCCACCACCACATCAACATGGCCTTGTCCACCACCACATCAACATGGCCTTGTCCACCACCGCATCAAAGAATCGACAAAGTTATTTCATCATTTGGATTACTGTTACTACTGTTGTTTATTTATTACTTTTTAAAAGGAGAAGTTTAGACATTATGTCAGACAAATGATATCTTAAGCGTCAGTCTCGAAAGACAAAGGATACCCCTTCTCTGCACATTAAATTGTGAGGCAAGGGTTGTGCAACCGCCAACCACGCCTTTCCTGAATCGATACTGTTTGAGTCCAGTGGCAAGGTGAAGTCCAGGACGACTGAAAGCAATACCTAGATAAGCAGAGAATCCATACAGCACCTGGACGTCCCAAATAGTCACCCATTTAGTACTGACCAGGTTCAACGTTGCTTAACTTCAATAAATACGCCAGTGTTTTAATATTGAATTACATACATTTTGTCCTACTTTTTTCACATTTTAAGCTGTTTTTTTTTAAATTTTCCATTTATACTTTACTCTAGTAAATATTATCTATCTATCTATCTATCTATCTATCTATCTATCTATCTATCTATATATCTATAAAAGTGAACGTGTCTGTGTATCTGTGTGTGTGTCCGTGTCTATACATTTCCCTACGCAATAACTCTCTCAATTTTAAGTCTACAGACTCGAAATTTGATATACAGGGTACTGAGATTTGGAAAAATCTATGTGATCGGTTTTCGGCAAGAAATTTGGCTGTTAAAGTGTCAGAGTTCAACGGTTTGACCTTTGAGAACTCTACCAAAATCCTTCGACAATTTTGGGTCTAAACACTTGAAATTTTAGACATAGGTTCATTGGACATGGATCTAACTTAATAAGTTGATTTGAGCCCCCCCCCCAATAAATGATGAAGGGGTCATAATAGGGGTCGAATTAAAAAAAAAATGACCTTTTTTTGCTCAATATACACCTCCAAATCACCCGGGTAACGCTATGCTAGTATTTTAAAATTTTATTTACACATACATATCTACACTATTATATAAAAGGAAATTTGTCTGTACATATGTGTGTGAGTTTGTTTCCTATGAACACGGAAAAGGGCTAGATCTATATTTTTACACTTGCACAACCCTACTAGATGTAGGTTTTGTATAGGAATACGTCTGATAAGTATCGAAAATCAATAATCGCAAAACTCGATTTAAAAAACCAGTCCGATTTTGAACAAATTTACACTTTTATTCAACATTACATCACATGTGAATCAGAGAAGTGTTATCACTGTAAAAGCAGAAAGCCCCACCTTATAAAATACATTGCAGTATTTACGTAAGGCAGGAGTGCGTTCGAAAGATCGTTGCTTTTCGGAGTTCATTTAAGCGATGATACTTGGCTTTTGTACGTTTGACGTAAAGTCATTATGTAAAATATAAGCAGTTTGTTCTTTGACAAGACAGGGGCGCGTTCAGATTGAATGTTTTAGAGCAAAATTGAACCATGAGACTTGACTTTTGCATTTTAAACTTTGTGAAGACATTATTTACAGATAATTTTATAAAATAAACAGTAGATTCTCTACAGTGCAATGTAGATTAAAATGTATAGTGGTCTCAGTCATTGCGGGGAATCATATGAAGTTTCTGGGGGGGGCCTGTAAGAAAAACAGGTAATCAATTGATTTGATTAAAAAAATCATCGATTTCATTGATGACAATAAAAGTATGATCGTTATTCAATCCTGGACGACGTCGGATCTAATTGCTAGTATATATATATATATATATATATATATATATATATATATATATATATATATATATAATTTGCTATTGAATTGACCGTGTATGTCTCTACAGGATTCAATTTGTTAGTGAATTTATAAACGTCTTAATGAAATTAACCGACGTTAAAAGAAACAAAGTGAAGGAAACCATCAACATCAAAAAGGCAATTCTTTGTCTGAACGATTTTATATTTTGCAGTTCTTTTTTAAATATTGATAGAATTTGCTGTTTGTTATTTCGGCCCCGTTGAGAAAACAATGATATTAAAACATCTTTTGATGCAAGTGTTATTATTTTTGTTTTTTTTATAAGCAAGAGGGTTATAAGAAAAAAAAATTTAAACGATAGAAAATATGAAAACAATAACATATGTTTACTAATTTTCGTAAAGCTACACTGGATAACAAAATACTAAGGTTTGCCTGTTTTGATTGTTTAACGGCATATCAACCCAGTTTCATAATATTTGGGCTGCAACAGAGCGCTAACGGGCGCATAGCAGTTGTATGCAAATGACCGAACTGTGTAGAAAATTGATGTCACGGAAAGGAAAAAGAAAACAATTATTAAAAAAAAACAACAAAAACACGCATGCACATTTTATTCGTGAAAGTACACAGAAATAAATATCGCTGTTTTAATAGAAAAGGTGAGTCAGTTTATTTTTCCTTTTTATGTATTACGAGCATTTCAGCCCGGCGTTGCCCGGGTGTTTGGAGGTGTATGTTGAGCAAAAAAAAAAAAGCGGTTAATTTGTTTTTTAATTTTGACCCCTATTATGACCGCTTAACATTTATTGTTTGGTGCTCAAATCAAGTTGTCTAAGGAACCTACATCTAAAATTTCAAGTGTTTAGACCCAAAATTGTCGAAGGAGTTTGGTAGAGTTCTCAAAGGTCAAATCGTTGAACTTTGACCCCTTAAGGGCCAAATTTCTGGCCGAAAACGTATTCCAAGATTTTCCTATATCTCAGTACACTGTATATCAAATTTCGAGTCTGTAGGCTTAACATTGGCAGAGTTATTACGTAGGGAAATGTACACAGACACATAGACACATAGACAAACAGATGCACACACAGACACGTTCACTTTTATAGATATATAGATTTGAGGTGAAGTTTACAAGTTCGGCTCCCACTTGTTAAAACGTGCGTATACGTGTACAACATTATAGTACTAAAACAGATTGAATCCGATTGATTAAACTACGCTTCTTTTTTTGAACATTGCGAAATTTTGGCTTTATCTTTATTCGTTTAAGTTTTATAAATAAGCACGATAAGTTCGATACAATTTTAGCACCGCATGCTATACTATGTGTTCTCATCAGCATCTTTTCTGACTTTCGTCAGTGAAAGAGACATCTTTTTAATATGAATCACTGTTTATAGTTAGCTCAACCCAGAATACTTTTTGAGAAATGGATTTTCACCACATAAAACACTATGTTAGGTCTTGTGCATTGTGTTCAACTCTGGCATCGTGGGGGAGGCATGTAAAAAGTGATAACATAGCCGATTTGATTAGTATTACGCAAACAAGACCAATTGTCTGATTAATAAAAAGTTGCTGATGTCATAAAAATATAAGGGCATGTGTTATCTCCCTTGAAAGAGATAGCATTACACATGATTTTGTTTGATAAGGAAGCGATTTCAGTTTTCGTAGATTTTTCTCACGATTTATCAAACAGAACTTTGGATTATTGCATGATCTCTCTTGTCTCGACTAGTCTGTCGGATTGTCAAACTCTTATCTTCTTTACGTAAATTGTATTCAATCTGCTGACTGAAATATATGTTACCAGGTATTTATTTGCTCCCCCACCGAGCAAATTAGGCACAAGGCCGATTTTTAATGTGAGGAGTGAAGGGGAAATGGGGACCAACTCCCCGGGGAGTAGGGGAGCTGGATAGTGACAATTGGTATGAAGGGTTGGTATTCATTTGCTCCCCCACCGAGCAAATTAGGCACAAGGCCGATTTTTAATGTGAAGAGTGAAGGTATTTATTTGCTCCCCCACCGAGCAAATTAGGTACAAGGCCGATTTTTAAAGTGAGGAGTGAAGGGGGGCTAGATAGTGACAATTGGTATGAAGGGTTACGCCTACATTGACCAAGGTCTTATCTGTGGGATCGCCCCCACATAGGGTCTTTGCTTGCAGTATCTGCCGGAACAGATACTACATTTTGATCTTGGCCCGATGGCCATGTCACGTTCGCGACCAGACACACCCTGAAATATATGTTACCAACATTTCCTTTGTAAACGAATGTTTTATTATTTTGTCCGCTGTTTTCTACTTACGGGCAAAGACATGTTTCTGCTTTTCTATTTTCATCCAACATATTTCTTTATTATCTTGTCTTTTTATTTTAATATTAAGGTATCATCATTTTGAATATGTGGATTAGAACTGATCTGACGTGTTTCGTACATCACAGTGCTTCACCAGGCTAATTAAACACTAATAAAATGCTGTAAACATTAACGTCCAATACAACAATGATAAGTTTTGTAAGAGTCATATATAGTGTTATATTAGACAACTTTTGACCGGTTGGGTTAACTTTTGTACATTATGCATTAGCAGTGCTGATTAAATACGTATAGAAAATGAGATAATTAAAATATTTAACAGAAATCAGTGCGATTTAAACGAAAGAATGGATAGATCATTGTAAATATTACGTTTATTAATACAGTTATGCATTGCCTATTTTCTTTATATCATTCATTTATTTATATCGTTCCTTTTCCTCTATAATCATATTTTCTCATTAAAAAAGTGTCAGAAAATTGATACTTTAATTAAAAACTGCATTTTAAACGTATTTAATCGGTTAATATCCAACATTATTAAGTATTAGTTGTATTTGTTTTTAATATTATCAATAATGTACAATATAAAACCTTAATTATTAAAAATAAAACCAGCATATTATCTGTGAATCTTTATGAATTAAATATGAGACATTCATTGTTTCAAGATTTGATTGTATTTTCGCATAACGACGCAATGCAATCATGCAGCTTTATGTATACTGTACCGTATGCTAATGTCTGCGAATTACGTATGTGTAAGTAAGCGACCAGACTATTCATATGCGAAAGGTTTTCATGAAATGAGCTGATGTTATTTGCATTACTTCCTAATTCCTTATCGATTGACCAGAGAAAACATATTGGTATAATCTATTGGTTATTCATTAATCACTTGGTAACATAAGAATGTCCGCAGGAATTGAATATTAACGAACGTTTGCTCATTCTTCATATTAAGTGATTAGCACAATTCTATGGAAATGAACGCACTTTGTTCTCGGAATCAAATTATTGACTTTTCACAGACTTTGGAATAGTAAAATCAATGGCAGTTTAAATGAACACGTGATGTTAGTCATATACAAACATAAAATAAGCAAATAGACCTCCCACAAAATAAATATACGTGTTTCAAATTTCTGCCTCATTAGCACTTGAAGCTGTACAAAGCAGCCTACAAATTGTATACAATTTTTGTGTTTCAGGTATAGATCTTATATATCGCCCGCCATTGAGATTGAAGTTTTGAAAAGCCAGTGCATTAGTTAAACTACACTCTGGTTTGCGAATATATCTGAGTAATCCTTTCGGCATTGCCCTGTAAGGGCTCCTACATAATAAACTAAGCCTTCTCATAGGGACGGAAAAAGCCCGGGATAGTAAACCCTCTGATTGGGCAAAACAATACCTCATACCAACAGCAAAATAAAAAAAAAGCCGCTGGCTAAGATTTGACACAGAATAAAGATTCATAAGATTTCACAGAGTTTCAGACGAACAATATTACAGGTTTATATGAAGGTGAACTTAACTAGTATGAGATCCTCGCAAACCTCATTTGATTCCACTTTTCACTGTTAACTAAGTGATCGTTAAATTCAGCAGCAAGGAGAAAATAACGACGCTATTAAATTATCAGCTTTATGTATAGTATATAATACTTTGCCTAGATCCATAAAAATTGTTTAATACGACATAATCTCATTAACACACCGGGTCTTGCTAGATCACCAGTGTTAAGAGACGTGGAGCCTGGCCAGTAACAGTTGGTTGAGCATTATGGAATGCAAGGTGCTGTATGGCATCTTTTTCAATACAGGGATATATATGCGGCTGAGAACTTCTTGCAAACTTTCTCCCTCGTAGGAGCCAGTATGGCTCAACCAGGGATAATATTGCATTTTGTCCGGTTACTTTAATATCAAGGTTGTCTTGTCATTAGTTCTCATCCTGTATATAATATTTTGATTGCAGAAATTCCCCTTTACACAAAATTGGCGTAGGTTTTCACTACCAGATGCCACATACAAATTTATTATGTCGAAACCTTCAACCCCCGTAGTATCTAACTACACTACATTCTTTCATACACAGTTATTCTTTATAATTAGATCCTACATTGCATGCTAGGAGAGGCATCATCACTATTACCCAGATATATAGAGGAAGTAGTTCGTATTTTTCCTTCTCTTTGACAAGTCCTCCCACTCTCCCAGGCAAGACCGTTTAAATATATAACCATTGCAACTATTTTGACCTGACATTCTTATTAACTGGATTAAACACTTTTACAAATACAACTACCATTACACTTCACTATTCGAAAATAATAATTCCTCCCCGGTAACATTAATCCTGTTCTAATTATTATTCCGGGTCATGCAAAAAACGAACACATTAGCTCTTATTCAAGATGGCTGCTTGATCTTAACGCATTTACATAGATCATTTATAATTTAGTTTAAAGTTATACAAATAAAAAAAGTCATAACTTCGATATAGACAAGTTAAAGCAGCTATCTCTGGTGAGGTTTACATATAATGATAATAGCGTTCCTTCGTTTTAAACCGTCCAATATTTCTTCCTTTATTCATTTGAATTTATAAAAAAATATCGTTGGATCGATCGTCAGAATCTATGAGATGAAAATATGAACGAATTTCTGGGGTACGTCTATGAAATTGACCCAACCCCAACTCTGGGAACGTTATAACCGAAAACTGATCCCCGACGAGAAAAGTCATAAAAAACATTTTTTAATTATTTATATATTTTTTTTCTGAAAAAAAAAATCGTTCCTTTCGGCAACCACGCATACGTGTCTACCGGTATCCTTGAATTGGTTAAAGTAGAATAAAACGACGTTATTTCGATGACGTCTTCATGGACCAACGGATAAAAGGGCTCGCGTCGTAACCTAAGGGTAGAACGTTTGCGCTCATGCATCGGATCGTTGTTTTTATTTGGGGGGGGGTTAACATTTAACCAAGGTTATGTGAATTTTTACGTTCAGTTATTTATTTTCCTGTTTTTATCTCTTTTTAAAAATATTTTCCATGCTTTTGTTTGCCGTTAAATGCGTGTTTTTTCTTCGTTTTTCTCAGTTTTTTGTATTATTGAATTCACACAAATTTATTTGTCTTTTTTTGTTTTATTTGCTTTTATATTTATTTTTATTTTTTTTTTATTATCGAAATGAAACTAAAAACGACCCTTTATTTTCAGGGTGTTTTTTTTTGTTTTGGGGTTTATTTTTATATTTTGTTATTTTTTTTTTATCACGACGATTCCTAGAAAAGAAGGATATGGAAACAATCAATTTTGATTTCGTTGAGCATCAATCCAATCGTAGGGAACCCAGTGTTCAAGTTTTTACATTTTTTCTAACTCGTGAATGAATGAAATGGTTGTGGTCTGGACTGTCATTAATTGTTAAGCTAGTTCTCTACTGGTTTATTTTGGATTGGTCTCCATAGCGTCTTTAATGACGTCTCAATCAATATCTTTCAACCTTTCTGAACGTCGCTGATCTGGCAAATTAAAGTCTTCAGAAGAAAATTGTGCAAACCACTGTTGACATTTCGATTGTTCAGAACATCCTTCTCATATACAGTTCCAGTATTCCTTGTAACTTTTGAAACTGAGTTTCCTTTTTTGAATTAATAGAGCATGCAATGTCTGATATGCTCCTCACTAATATCAATTGTTGATGGCTGAGATAGTAAACTTGATATTTTCCTACTAATTACTATATCTGGAAGCAAAGCAAGATATTAAGACAACATAAAAAGAACATAATTCATCAACTAATCTCGAAATGTGTGCAACTTAGAAGGCTGACAAAATAGTGAAGTAAAAAAACATTACTTGATTTCCAACCTGATACATCCTAGATAGAAAACCAACCCTCTCCAATGTAAAAAAAAAAAATAGAATTTTGTATCTGCTTCTAACCAAACTAAAGTAAAATTTGTATTATTTGAAATGTCTACTTTTTCGTCTTAGTTCTGATTTTCGCAACGTCTCGGCTGATATAAACTCCAGGAAGCATCTTTCAAACTTGTTTATCAGCAAAATATACGGAATATTACACTTGAACGTTTATTTAATTTAGCGAGGTTGGCTGTTCTCATTTCCAACAAAATGGCGCTAAACACCACACGTCACACCGATCACTGACTCGAGTTCATGACATGCCTACGGAAGAGTAACAATACACTAATGGTTATGGCCACCACGTTCCCCGAACTCGTTATCATGTGATTCTTATCTTTGGGGGATTTTAAAACAAAAGGTTTATGCAAATAATTCCCACAATGTAGACGAATTAAAAGAGAACATTACCAACACAATCAGGAGAATCACCAAAGAAGATCTACAAGGAGTATTTCAAATGTTGTTAGACGTGCCCAGAAATGCATAGATGTACACTGGGAACACTTCCAGTTTTTATAACACAGGTAATTTAAACAATACTACAGGTAATTTAAACAATACTACAGGTAATTTAAACAATACTACAGGTAAATTAAATAATAAAAAAACTACCATATTTTCTCAGTTACTTTTAAGTGCGCTACCATATATATATATATATATATATATATATATATATATGTACAGAGAGAGAGAGAGAGAGACAGAGTGAGGGAGATAGAGATTTAGATATACACTGAGTTGTGGCTATCTTTAAGAGACTTGTTTTTCTAATTTATTTCCAATAATAACATCTTACAACATCGTTAAAGCGAATTATTAGAATAAATTTTAAAAATTACATGGACGAAAACAATCCACGTATGAAGAAAAAAAAAAGGACTGAACCTAAAGAATTTGTTGAGACAAACCTAATTCTTTTTGCATGCGTAAAACAGCATTTTTCTGCTTATTTTCATAATCTTACATTCGACAAGTGTTGCAACACTTTTCTAATCTTTCAATGGAAAGAAAAAATACAGCATATATATATATATATATATATATATATATATATATATATTGCTAAATATCCAGTATTTTTTTCTGTGTGTGTGGCAATTCTCTGTCGGATAACTTGTCTTGGAACTTTATATACAGGGAGTTCGCCCCGTTAAAAAAATCGATTTGGTTTTTCGCCTGTAAAAATGGTTGTTAAGGGTAGAAATTGAATAGTTGGAACTAGGCAAGCATAAGTTGACTGAAAATACTTATGTACGTGCGCGCGAATATACATTTATACCTTAAGCTGCTTTATTTTTTTTAAGTTTTGTTATTCATCTGGCATTATGTAATATAGTGATGAATACCGCTGGGGTTCTAAATATTTTAATTTCGATTCTTACTGGTATTACCTAAGTAATATATTTTTAACCTTGGAAATAACTACTATATATTTGGTAAATATAATAATTAATATGTTAATTGTAATTTTCATAACATTTTTATCATAGTTAAGCGTATTTTACGACCGGGCGGCCTATATATTTTGCTCTGTATGGGTATTGAGCATTTTTGAATAAACCTCGTTAAACCAATTGGATGTTCTGACCTTCAAAAGAAATAGCAATTATCAATCCATTTATATATATATAATTAAATGAATGGTTTTGCGCCACGAAACAACTGCTGTTAAGAATTGTGAATGCGAACGTAATTAATGGAATACATTACTAGATGTTCAACATTATGAGATTTGGAATATAGACTTTTGTGGTTTGTTATATATAATCGAAAAAAATCGTATTTCCACGTGAATATTTTTAATCTTAATCTTAAAAAAATCTTAATGCTGCAATATTTTAAGTTATAAATTGATTATGCTTTTTAATAAAATATCTTGTCTTTTTCTTTTCCAGTTTTAACAACTAGTCCTTTACTTTTCCATGTTTAAGCTTAACCATATTCCTTTTCATGCTTGCATTTTGTAAGCCATGATTTTTCCAGGCTTTTAATTTTTTCTTTGTTTAATTTCAGTCTTATTTTTCTCCCATAAACACACATGTAATAACAATGTACGGCACTCTTCTGCTTTCAATGCTCCCCGATTATCTCCCTTTCATACTTTCATTCTGCCTGTTTCACTTGCTACTTCTCTTTTCACGGCAGCAGTTAATTAGTAGCAACACTAGTCGTTGAAGCGACGTGATTTCTATGGAATCCAGATAAAAAGCGTTGCTCCCCTCCTTATAATTTTATACGATTTTGAAAACCAGAAATTTCATTAAAACTTTTGTTTTACTGAACGAAAATGAAACATTTTTTAAATGTAGCTTAGAAAGTGATGTATAAACTGTAATAATTGTTTGAATTTTTTTTTTTTTACACAGTGATCACCACTTACCAAGGCCCGGAAGCCACTCAGGGATAAGGGTTATTGCAAGTACATTACGTTAGTGTGGAGATTTGATGAAGTGTTTACTTGAGGGGGCGGTTCATTAGGAATTTGTTAACATTGAACTTGAAGACGTTCAAGTTGTAGTCCGGTGGGAAGCAGGCAGACGGAACAGAGTTCCACAGGCGTGCAGTTCTAAGAAAGAAGCCTTGTTCATGGAATCCGCGTTTTGAATTAGGCACAGATATAGAGTGGGGGAAATTTTTCACAGTGGATTCAGCTAGACGGGTGTTTTTCGTGAAAGATTGGCGAGGGGGGACCAGAGATTGGAGTTCAGACGAGTCGAATTTAGTCGAAAAATGAGTGAGCGGTGAAGCTTTAAGTAGTTCTAAATGACTAAAACTAAAAATGAGCTCTAAACGGCTAAAACTGCAACTTTACCATGTATTCAAACACGGTGGTGTTTGATTGATATTAGAGCTTAAACATGTCCGAATATTTCAAAAGAAACAAGGTTTTAGCTCGCGCTCAATGAAGATAGCAGGATACTATTTTATTCGATTTAGGAAACAAAATTAGCATAAATTGCTACAAAACATTTACTTAAAAGACATCGTAGGGCGATAATAAACACCTGATCTTATTCAATGTAAAGGTAAACCGACTATATAGAAAAATATAAAGAATAGAAAAAATTAAAAGAGAAATAATAAAGAATATAAAAAGAAAGATCTAGACATTATACAGTAAAGTTCGATACAAGATAATATAATATGAGTAGATATGGATTTATTTGTCAGTTCTATAAGGAACATTGGTATTTATACGCAGACATTTCGACACCTAATGCTTCTCATCAGAAGAGGATAAAATAGCTAGGTTACCAATATAAAACAATGTGGCATCTAGAAAGGAACTATTAGAATCTTAAATTGAAGATGAAAACAAAACAATGAGATGAATATAAAATTAGAAGTAAGCGTGGAGATAAATATTATGGGTTAATATTAGTTAGAATCATGTTAGTAATTTGTTAGTGAAACATTCATTGACGAGACGAAACGTACGTGGTATCGTAACGAGGAATTTATTTACACTGAATAGAAACAAAGCAGTTTACTACTAAAAAGAGTGTCAACGGTAGTGGGAGGTTGAAGTCAAGAGTGACGGTAGCAGTTATTAAGTCAAAGGGAGATAACTCGTGTTTACTCCATTTGTAACAATGATTATAATAAATGAATAAAACAGTATAAATATAAGAATAAAACATAGAATAGATATCGTTAAGAACGGCTGTATGACTTGTATGATATAAAGTAGGACGGAATATCAAGAAGGAGGAAAGGACGCGGGATATTAAAATTATATAAGAAGAGGGAAACATTGTGGTCAATGGAGGTCTGAATTTGTAGAAAAATTAAGAGGGTGTAAAGCTGGAAATTGCCTTTATAGACAGTACGATAGATTACGGATTGACCAGAACATAATTGGTTGCTAAAATGGGTAGGATTTTAAAATAATACTTGAGAGCAAGAGGGAAAAGGGAATATATGAAAAACGTTAAAACGAACTTCTTGATAGAAAAAAGTGAAATATTTAGAATGAGACATTGTGAGGTGGTGGGGGAGGGGAAGGAATGAGCGGACAAAAGATAAAAATACAACATAATACGGGCAACTAAAGCAAATTACATAAATTAAGGGACACGAAAAATATGTAACAATATATAAAATATATGATGAATAAAAATAAAATAATACATATTATATATACATATATTATATACATATATAATATTTATCACATAATATATATATATATATATATATATATATATATATATTTAGGCAGCATATTCTCATTGAGACAAGTGTTATTAAAAAGCGTGGAATTTTTCTGTTTCAGTATTTTCTTTTTACTTTCTCCAATCTCCGAATGATATTTTTTTGGCGTTTTTCTCCAAATTGTTTATGTTGAATCCATAAGTTTCTTTAGCGAGCACTTTCGATAGGAATACTTCCATCATCCTTAGGCATATTGAGTTTTAAAATTTATGCTTTGAATTATATATATATATATATATATATATATATATATATTGTCACAGTCACGTCGTGGCTAATTACGAGTTAGGTGACCGGACAATTTGTTTAAAAAATCTTTTTGAATTCTCTCTCTCTCTCTCTCTCTCTCTCTCTCTCTCTCTCTATATATATATATATATATATATATATATATATATATATATATATATATATATATTTATATGTGTATAAAAAATTGTCCGGCCAACTTACTGGTAATAAGCCAAGTGACCGTGACAATAATATGTATATATACAATTCAAAACATAATTTTACAACGCAATATGCCTGAGGATGAAGGAAGTATTCCTATCGAAAGCGTTCGCTAAAGAAACTTATGGATCCAACATAAACAATTTGGAAGAAAACGAAAAAAAAAATCGGAGAAAAGAGAATATTTCCTTGCTTTTTAATCACACTTATATATATATATATATATATATATATATATATATATATATATATACATATATATATACATTACCAAGCCCTATCTCAAAGACTGTTTAATATTAGTATCTGTCCTTAAACGTATTATATCACTTTGTAAACCAAGTTTTTAATTTGAATATTTACCCTTTGAAATGTATTGCACCGTTCATCTATTGTTCACTCTAGCTTACTGCAGGTGTGTTTTATCGTAATCAATAATGTCGTTACTGAACATTTTATTTAATACAAAACGCTTTACTGTTCTTTATTCCGTGTTTCTTATTTTCTCGATAGATAATTTGTTAATCTTCCACTCACATTAAACCAATGTGTACATTATTTGTATATAAATAAATATAAATCCGCTTCCTCACACAACGTTTAGCGAGTAAAAAATGTGCTCTTTTTCTTGATTTCCTCACAAACAAAACCATTTCAAGTGGTTAGAGGATGCGAGAAATGAAAATTGATGAGAAATGAAAAGTCTAACATGCCACTTCGACTTAAATGAATTTGGATAGCAAAAACTAAATCTCAATTAAAAGTCAAGGGTCAATGTTTTTTTTTTTCATCGGCAATGATAATAATATTTTGATATGAAAACTTTAATTACTAGGGTTAGTGTATGCGTTTATGTAAATAACAGCGAAAACAATGGCGAAGCTTACTCTTGAATTGGAAGCCATGTTTAATTTCAGAAGTGTCTACAATGGGTAGTTATTCTATACAAGTCCTGGAGATGAAGAATTTTAAGTGGGTAACTAATCTGGACTTTTAATTTTGCAGCTAAATAACAAAAGATCTTTCTCGTGCTGACACGAACAAATTATGCACTGACATGCTAAAAGATTTACTTTTTAATGGAGAAATTCTGGTTTCTGATACGTTGATAGCAAAAAACGTGGTTCAATTTGATTCCTCAGTTCCTATCGGCAGCGTTTATAAATGGAATCACCTAATGTTCTAAATGAATGTTACCCCCATGTATGTGTCCTGCGTCTCTTAATCTTCAAGGAGAGGAACATAAAAAAGAAGGAAGTAATTTTAGCCCGTGAAAAAAAATTATCTCCTTATTGTGTTTCAATGCATGTGTTTCAATGCAACTTGAGTCAAATCGAAGATCACAGCCACAAGAGATCATTGTTCACGCAAGGAAAAAGAAATAAGATCACCAACTGCGCTAGGTATGTAAAAAACAAAAAACTTTGGTGCTAGTACATTTTACGAACCGAAATTCAATAATCGTACATATTACGAACCGACTTTCTCGTAAATGTGCTTTTCGGCTCGACCGACACCTGACGTCGCCGCCGGAATATGCTGTTAAAAAATGCTAGGATATCCATTAAAATTATGTTTCTTTTTTTCAAATAGTATTTTCAACTTAAATTCAATTTGTACGATATTTTGTTTATTGAATTGTTAGGTGAAAATACAGAATAGTTGTCAAACGTCCTTCCTTTCTAATACTAAGCATGGCTTACTAAATAATAACGTTGATTCTGCGGGGTAACATAGAGGAATACAAGTACACGTTATTGTTGGTTTAGGCGTACCGGACATTTACGAGAAATCGGGTTCGTAATATGCAACACTAACGAAATCCGATTCGTAATATCTAACAGTACCAAGGCTTTGCTTAGTTGTTTTGTTTCTTGATTGTTTACGGGCGAAAACGCACATGTATACTCTTTGCGTTTGCTGCAATTCACTACTACACAAGACGTAGGAATGTTCTTACAGAACATAGGATGGGGAACCCTCAATAAGAAGGTCGAGAAAAAGTTTTTAACGTACAAATAATATAAACGGACTATTTTGTAGCCGAAATGAAATATCGGCCGTGAGTCACACGTATTGCACATGCTGACTTGTGCCTATTGCGAAGGACTCGGGGAAAGGAATGTAGGTCAATGTTCCCGGATGTTTGCATTTGTATTTATTAGACAACCAGCGGCAAAGTGCTGCCCTCAGTTGTTATTTCCCGTTTCCTGGCATAGACTAAAGACATCACACTGTTTTCGTAACATATACTCCATTTTCTGTGGAAGCCGCCAGTTGCGTGACTAATGTGTTAATATATCAATATATTTAGATGTTTTGTCTATTTCGCATGGTGTTCTTTTTCATGTTTGCTCGACTTTAATTTTCTCTTCTTTTAATGTACTTTCTATCTCACACTCTTTCTATCAATTCTTCGTATTTTTCTTTACTATATATTGTTTTTTTTTGTTTGTTTGTTTCAATGATGGGTTTCATTATGTCTCAAACACTCTTTATGACTTGAATTAAGGAGACTATGAATTCGGTCGAATCTGTTACTACAAACATGATATTAATGCATTTGTTTCCGAGGAATCAGATCATTGGATCTCCCTGATAAAATTCTATTTGAGATGAATATTTGTGCTTGCTGATTACAGGACACTCTATAACAGACATGAGAGAAAATCCAATGTATTCATGTCCAAGGCGATAGCAAAACCCCTATAAAACGATCTAATGTCTGAAGTAGATTTGGACCGTAAATAGTTTGCAATACTACTAAGACTAAGCTTCTTTCCTTTGCAACTACAAAAAACTTTCACAAGCAAAGATTACCATAACAAATAACATCCTGAGATACCATCTTTCAAACTCCTCGGCGCTATATCATTTGCAGGCAACATGAATTAGAAAAAAATACATGGAAGACATTGCCAAGGCTGCTGCAAAGAAGGTGGTCTCCTTGTACCATGCTAGAAAATCACTCACATCAGAGAGCATCTTATATCTTTACAAAGCCACAATTCGCCCATGCATGTGGTGTTGTTACTACATTTAGACTGGTAAATCTACTAGTCTCTTTCTTAGACAGGGTCTAAAAAGAGTCTCAAATCTCATAGACCCAGTATTATTGGCCAAACTTCAATCTCTGTCTTGTAGATGCATCCTCCTATTACCGAATGGACAATAGCTAATGCAAAAAAAAAAAACATTTCAAGAGTGCTATTGCAAAACGTAGAACAATTTGGAACCTAATGTTAGGTTGATTAGAAAGTTCCTGCGGAATTTTAAATTTTGATTTAAAATGATGTATTTTCAAATACGTTTTTTTTCCACAGGAATGAGAACTTATCAAGGTCCGGTGCCACTTGAGGATAAGGGTTAATGGGTATACATTAGTCAAGGTGATTATAGCGTAGTAAACATAGGTAGTGGAATTTTTATAAGTTGAATTACTTAGGGGGGCGGTTCATCAAGAACTTGTTTACAATCAGATTGTTGTCATCTGGAAAGCAGGCCAACCGAAGAGAGTTCCATGCGCGTGCAGTTGTAAGAAAGAAGCTTTGTTCATGGAATCTACATTTAGGTTTAGGCACAGATAAAGAGTGTGGGAAACTATTGATAATGATTTTGGCTTGACGAGTGTTTTTCGTGAAAGTTGGGCGGGGGACCATAGATTGAAGCTCAGACGTGCGCCTGCCATATACTATAAAGTACTTTATATATCGTTTTAAAGAGCGTTTTTCGCTCTATCTAATTATTTAAATTATAATCGTTTTAAAGCAATTATATCTTCATTTCAAGAACATTGAATACAAGACGGAAAAAAAGCAAATTCACACAATTTTCTTATTTCAGTTCAAGCTTGGCCAAAAAGCTGTGAAACAACTTGCGATATCAAGAGCGCGTTTGGACCTAAAAACCCTACTAATCGCACATCACAATGCTCGTTTAAGAAATTTCGTGGCAGCAACGATAGTATTGAGGATGATGAGAGTAGTGATCGGCTATTGGATATTGGATGATGATAAGAGCTTTAGTCGAAGACAATCCACGCGCAACTGTTCAAGAACTTCCTTTTAAATTAGACTTAACGTATACTGAGATTTCCAATCACTTGAGAGGGATAAGAAAGAGAAAAAATTATTAGTCGGTGTTCTACGAATTGACCGACAACCAAAAGAAACGCCGTTATGAAGTGTCATCCTCCCTTTTGGTATGCAACAAGAACGACCCGTTTCTCAACTGGGTTGTAACTTGCGATTAAATGTAGCTAATTTACAACAACCGGTGACGCTCACCATAGTAGTTAGACATCGCTGAAGCTTGACGACTTTTTCTGAATCCAGAATTGCACACAAAAGAGGTAATGATGACAGTTTGGTGGTCTGCGACTGATCTCACTAAATGCAGTTTATTTTATATAACAGGCGAAACGTTTACTGTCAATAAATCGGTGAAATGCATCAGAAACTTCGACAACACCCAGCATTAGTCAAGAGAAAAGGTCAAATTTTTCTCCACGACAATGCCCGACTGCACGTTGCTAAACCCACCCTGCAGAATTTGAACGAATTGGACTACGAAACTTTGCTTCATCCGCTATACTCTTACTTATCGACTACTACTTTTCCAAGCATCCTGACAACTTTCTGCGTGAGAAATACTTCCAAAAACTTAATAATATAAAAAACGGTTTCAGTGATTTCATCGCCACCCGAACGCCAGATTTTAACGTTACTGGCATAAACACACTTGTTTTGCGGTGGAAAAAAAAATGTTGAATCCGATGATGTTTATTTTGATTAATAATTATTTGTTTGAGCCGAGATATGTTCATCTGAACTTAAAAGTTAAATATCGCAAGAACTTGCTTGTCATTCTGATATTACCTATTTATAAAAAAAAGCTGTTACATAGAAATTGATTATTTGTTGTTATATTTGCGAAATTATAAGCGTTAACTATTGTGTATTTTCACCCAATCTTTTTCAGATTTTTTTACGGCCTGCAGGAGCGATGAATAGTGCACACATTTTTAAAATTACCATTGGCAACTTACCAATTTAAATGATGCATATCCCGAGTACGAAAGCTATAAACAAAAATCGAAATCAGTACTCATTCAAAAATATTACTTTAATAATAAAAAAAGAATAGTGGTTCCCATCTTTCCTAAGGAAGATGGGCATCATTTTTGTTCGATAAATCATGAAAAGACGTAAGGCAATAACATTAACGATGACTGTTATGTCTAGGCCGTCATGACCTACAGCTAATTCCTGTTCTTTTCTCCCATTTGGCGCCTTGCCCCCACCACCCCTACTATTAACATATATACATCGCCTTCTTTTTCATGTCAATTATTGACCATATGCAATCAATAGACAAAGCTGTATTCCTCGTTCTTCATCAAAACTCAAACATGTTTATTTTTCTGCTTTCTTATCTCTTTTTTACTCACTTCTTTTTTTCGGTTACTATTCGATATTGCCCAGTTCTATTAGATGTAGTTTCTCCTCTCCTTATCGACACAACTATATTAGCAATTATTAATTTCATACTTTATCAGCGGCCTATTTTTTATTTGGCTTGTTTCCTATCCTACAAAACATGTGCACTACTTATATATATATATATATATATATATATATATATATAGTCATCCACATACAGTACTGTTTCGCTGTTTCACAGCTCATCAGTGCGGCTATACAGTAAAACTCCTTTAATTTGAACTTCCTCTAAAGTTTGACTTCCTCTCATTTGGACTTCGCCTCATTAAGATTCTAAACCTTTCATGGAATTCTTGTGGCGACATTTTTTCACGTACAGTAAAACTCCTCTAATTTGAACTAAAGTTGGACTTCCTCTCGTTTGGACTTCCTCTCATTTGGACTTCCTCTAAACCTGGGCCTTCTCTAAACTTGAACTGTCTCGTCATTGAAGTTGTATTAGCATATTTGATGCGGAGTTGCAGTAAAACTGTTTATATGGTTTAGTCAGATATTGCGTAGAAATGTTAATATTGGTACTATGTAATTAATGTAGATTAGCTATTGATAATTTAAACTAACTGTAATTTTTTTTCAGCAAGCCCATTAACAAAAGCATGGGGTAAATTATGCACAACGCCAAAGGCATCTGCACTGAAAGAATACGAGAATACATCTGGTCTAGAAAATATTCTTGAAACCAAACGGTTACCGACCAACCAAGCTGTTCTTAAATCACTTAATGCAAATGATGTTGAAATGTGGGTGCAACAAGATGAAGAAACTACTGATCAATTTACTTAAGGCAGTAATGGTGATGAAAATAGCGACAGCTCCCATTCTCTTGGCCCAAATGTAAATAACGAAGAACACACTGATGAAGCAATATCATGGGATGATGCAGAAAAGTTTATGGAGACGGCTATAAAATTTATAGAAAAAAGTCCTTACTTTAGTGACAACTATGTTTTGCAAGCTATGTCACTCCGAAGAGATATAATCATAAAGAAGCTACAGAAGCAAGAAATTGTAGATTTTCCTGATCGCTTATGAAATACAATGGCAGCGCCCGAGAGCTCAATCGATGAAAATAGAAACTGCAATGAGAATCATTCAATGAATAACTAAAAAACAACAAGTATATTTTACATGATTTCTGTAGATGATAACTGAAGTAATAAATACCTTACATGTAAGAGTAGATTCACTTTATTTTCAATGTTTCTTTTCCTGGTAATAATATTTAACAATTCTTACTTGCAATATATCGTAAACTAAACTTAATATATACATGAAGTATCATATAGCAATGAATTTCATTTACTATTTCTTAATTCTTGGAAAATTAAAGTTAACTGCAGCACATTTTTTATCACGAAACTTGAACAGCATCCCCTTATTCGAACGAAGCGGATGTTCAAATTATAGGAGTTATACTATATATATATATATATATGTATATATATATGCATATATATATGTATATATATATATATTGATTTAAATGATCGATAATTTTTAATTAAAATTAAAAATTAAAAATCGGTTTCAAAAGAAAGAACAAACAAAATCAATAAATTGTACGATCGTTTCGGAAACAATGTATTTATCGAGACAGACAATACATCTTGGACAATAATTTTATCATTTGATTTTATAAAACAAAGTCTCCTCATCAGCAAAACGAGTGTATGAGAGTTTAAAGACACCAAAAATAAAACTAGCATTTTTTTTAAGTAAAGCTGGAAAATATATAAAATATAAAGAAAAACATTTTTGATGTTGATAAATAAAGTAAGATACAATAAAATAAAATTGGGTGGAAAATAAGGTAAGGGGGGATATTTTTAATATTACTACTAAAAAAATATATATCTTTTATTCGCCCGCCTTTAAAACCCGTAAGTATCATCGTTAATCCATTCATTGGCATGTTGTCAAATGTAGTTTATGAATGGTTAAAATGGTGATATATACAAACTTTAACGGAAGCGCTAATAAAGAAATATTATCAGTTTAAAATCGTTGGAATATTTGAATTTAACTTAAATAATTTAATTATAAAGGGAGATAGCTGACATTTTTGAAAAATGATACTCAAATAGAAAAATAAAGAAAACTTTTATTGTTCAAAGGGAGGTCACCTCTACTTATTTATAAATTAATTTTTTTTATATAATGTTTTAAACATAATAATATTAATAAAATCAATATTAATACTATGAAACTTTTTGGTAGTAATTAAATAATAATATTATTTATAATAGCAGCTATAATATTTATATAACTAATCTCTTCTCTTCTCTATTCTTCTTCTTCTATCTTCTCTTCTCTATATAAATAAAATGAACTCATTTTTTCTCTATATAAATAAAATGAACTCATTTTTTCCCGTTTGATTTTGACATTAATAGGATTAAAAATCAAGATATTTCATGCAAATATAATATGCACAAACGGCAGAACAATATCTGAGGTGTGTTATAGGCTTATTATTTCTCAAATTCCTCGATAATCTTAGATTTCTATACTTTTTCTGCTGAGAAGTCACGGTTAAGATCAATGGAAGTGGTAAAATATTTTCTCTCTAATAAATTCCTCCTCCCTCTGCCACCACTTAACACCGTTTGAGGATCGTTCACAAGGAACAGTTGAGAAGAGAACACCGGTTTGGCTTCGTAGTTCTTTCATGTGAAGTTATTTAAAATCACTAAACTAATCTGCAGTGCTCTGTGGCGTAGTGGTTAGCGTGCTGGACAATTCACCTTATATTTTCACGTTCGCGCCGACCTACCGTAGTCGTTTTTTTTTTTTTTTTTCCTAAACAACTGGAATGGACTTTTCTTGGTGGCCGAACTGTTAACGTTACAGATGTTTTTTTTGTTTTTTTTTTCACACTTTATTTTCCTACTTTTACTCATGACTCCGGGTTTGATCCTTTCTACTTACCTACCATAACATTTTTTAAAACTCCCCCCCGTCCCGGAAACAAACACTCGGGCAACGCCGGGTACCCCCGCTAGTATTAATTAAAATAATAACATATAAATTCAAAATGAAATAGATAATAAAATAAAATAGAAAATAATGGTAAAATACCAAACAAGATTATAATAATAATAATAATAATAATAATAATAATAATAATAATAATAATAATAATAATAATAATAATAAAATAATAATAATAAAAATAATAATAATAATAATAAAATAATAATAATAATAATAATAATAATAATAGTAATAAAACTATAAAAATAATATTTATTAAGTAATACATTATAAATTTTAAAATAGATTAGTAAGAAGAAGATGCTATGATTTATGGTGGCATTGTTTGAATCTACTGACAAAGAGAAGTTCAGGACGACTGGAAATAATGCTGAGATAAGCAGAGAGAATATACAGCACGTGAAATCCCAAATAGTCACCCATTTAGTACTGGCCAGGTTCAACGTTGGTTAACTTCGGTGATCCAGTGGAAACCGATGTGTCAATACTGGAAACTGTTAAAATTGGAAACGCTTAAAATAACAAAATCCAACATGTAAATGTCTTTATTATTGTTATTATTATTATTATTATTATTATTATTATTATTATTATTATTGCTGTTGTTGTTGTGATTATTATTATTGTTATTTGTTATTATTATCATTATTATTATTGCTATTACTATAGTTATTGATATTATTATTCTTGTTGTTAATAATAATAATAATAATAATAATAATAATAATAATAATAATAATAAAAATGATAATAATAATAATAATTCTGATTTCGCTTATGAACGTCTCTCTGGAAAGGGATGGGATTCATTTCCAGAGGATTTCCCTTAATCCCGGCCTCAAATCAGGAGCTTCAAAGATCAAGGGTTTTTCTAAGGATGTTGGTGGTACCTATAATAATAATAATAATAATAATAATAATAATAATAATAATAATAATAATAATAATAATAATAATAATACAATAGCGAGTGGGTTATTTTGTGTATCACGCCTACATCGTAGCCGTTGATTGTTATGTTCTTTTATTTCTTGTCATAAATAATTTTACCAAGAATTCTTCTTAAATTTTGGCTTCGGTTTAGATTAAGGCTGAAGGAACTCAAGTTATATATATATATATATATATATACATATATATATATATATATATATATATATACATATATATATATATAAATGTAAATTTGGTTCGTTACAAGTGAATAAAACCATATTTCTACGTTACCAATTTATTTGAAATTTTCAGACAACTCATCTTTAGAGTCGAGGTATGTTTTATGTTATTAAAATAAATTTACCTCGCGAATTATTAAAATATTAAATAAAATAAATATATTTTCGTAAGCCGTCACTGCGAATCTGATCTGATGATAAAACTGAACTTCCGGTTCGATTCATTTCACAGCCACGAATTGACGAAAGATTTCATTTTCTGTTAACTCGATAAGTAAAAAAAACATAATTCATTTGTTTATCTTCCAAATTTTTTAATTTACACATTTTTTCCTTATTATATAAGGCCAAAAAAAGTTTGCCGCTTGCTTTTTGAGTTTTTTGTTTTGTTTTCGATATAAGATTGGTTGGTAAAGTACATTTTTTTTGTCCGCGCTATTTTTTAAATCATATTTCTAGGTTTAATTACAGTTTTATTATGTTTTTTTTATTCAATTGTAAGGGTAAAATACACCCTCCCCTCCCCAGGCTTTTTAAATATTAACGTTATTATTACAACACGGATCACTCTCTGCATGAGTACTGTACTTTCACCTAACAATTTAATAAACAAAACATGGTACTTATGCAGAGAAAGTACCATAATAATAGAATAATAACGTTATTTAGAAAGCCATTCTTAACATGGGGAGAACGTTTTGTAACTGTTCTATACTTTCACCTAACAATTTAATAAACAAAAGATGGTACTTATGCAGAGAAGATACCGTGCTGAAATAACGCTATTAAGAAAGCCATTCTTAACATGGGAAAGGGAGAGTGTTCTGTAACTATTTTATATTTTCACCTAACAATTTAATAAACAAAAGATAGTACTTATGCAGAGAAGGTACCGTGCTGAAATAATACCGTTATTTAGAAAGCTATTCTTAACATGGGGAGGGAGTTTTGCATCTATTCTAAAATATGAATGCTTTTTCTTTATTAAAGAAATTGGGTACTCGTGCACTTATTGATCCGTGCTGAAATAATAACGTTATTATTTAAAAAGCCATTCTTAACATGGGGAGAAGAGGGTGTTTTGTAACTATTCTGGACTTTCACCTAACAATTTAATAAACAAAAATTAAACTTAAGCAGACAAGGAACAGTACAGAAGCATTAACATTATTTAGAATACAATTGAATAATAAAAAAAAAATTAATTAAAATTGGAAATACGATTTAAAAAATAGTACGGATCGGTAAGTGCATTAGCACCATAAATTTGTCTAATTCTTAATTTCTTATGTTATTGGAAAAAAAAAAAACAGGTAAATATGAGGAAT
>NC_136499.1:46744581-46829581 GCF_053919585.1 Euprymna scolopes
TAATTCAAAAACGGATGCTCAATTCATGCAATATGGTCTAAAAGCAGTCTGAAGCATTCCATATGTTCTGTGTCATTTTTTTCCAAGTTTATAACAGAAATTTATTACATATCGTTCTTCTAACGTGTCTTCACGTCTAAATTGAATTTTTAAAATTCACCAGCTGTGACAATCAGTCTTTAGTAGGATGTATTCCAATTCCTTCTGTAGCTGTTCATTTGAATGTAAAATCATAAACATTAGTCACTCATCTATTCAGTATATTATATTATATATATTATATTATATTATAGCAATAACTTACTGAATTTTCAAGCGTCCTGTAAAAATGCCTGGAAAATTATTTAAGGCACTTTATATATTCGTATCTTTAATATGAATACTGGATATTTTGAAGTAAATATCATTAAAACTGGATTTTCTATAAAAAATACCCGGCTTGTTTCCCCTTTAGTTTGACTGCATCTTATGCTTTCAAAAAGGTTAAATACAATTTTGTGATGCCAAACTTATTTAGAATGTCCAAACACACGAAATCTGGCTGTAAAATGGCCAATCTGGCAACCGTAGATAAGAAGGAGGGTGATTTCTCGAACATTTAGCCTCGTTTTCAAATATCATAATAATAATCATATATGATCATGTTGTAAAATGTCAGAACGTAACTCGTAGAAATTTTATAGTGCGACAGTTATTCACGAACAAAAAAAAAAGAAGTAAGCAGAACGTTACGTAAAAAGAGAGACACTCGCAAAAAAATTTGCAAATGATGAACAATATCTTCGAGCAGTGGACTAGTAAATAAAATATTCTCTTTTACAATGTGATCTTATTATTTTCATTAAACTATGTCGCACACTTTTATTTTCTGAATAGTTAGTAAGTATAAATTAATATAATCTGCGACAGTTCTATATTTAAAATACAATGGACACTATATTTATAAAAACGTTAATAAACTCATATTTGCTGCATAATATCATTTTTCTTTTCTGTCCCAAAAATATTTTTTGCGGTATCCATGAAAATATGATCTTTATCTAAACATATTCAGAAACGTAATACTTGTTCATTCATATGTTTCTCATTCCGTGGGATTTCCACGGGTCCTGCTAGTATAATTAATAATATGGACTTAGATAACGAACAAGTAACACCAGTAGAATTTCTGTAAACTAGTATGTATTTATTGTATGCGATTTTGTGTTGGATGATGAAACATATAATTAGAAGACACGGAACGATCGGTAGGATGGGCTGAATTTGATTGTTTAAACAGACGGCTCGACAGGTGTTTTCTGACACTCGACTTAAAAACCACTATGTCTTATTCAACTTGAAGACATGTGCGTGGTATTGTTTTCAAAATTTGGAAAGTTATTGAAAAAATATGTTTTCTTTTAGAGGAAAAGAAGTTTCTCCCAGTTGTCGTATCTGGACAAGTCTTACAGTATATCTTTTACAGGAAGTAAGTAGATATTTGAGTTTAGTCGAGTACACACCGTGAAATAAATTATGGTTGATTAAGGAAAGATTAGTAACGTCATTTCTGTGATAGTACAATTGAAAACAAATATGAAAAATCATATACCACTAGATTGCAAATTCAATTCTGTACTCTGTAATGTCAGAAAAGGCGCCGTGAGCGAGATTCTCATAGATGTAGCAACAGGATCCGACCTTATGACTGGGCTATGACAACAGCATATTCTTTTCATTATTTTGACTCTTGGGTATATATCTGACACAGTTAGACACAGTTAATAGACCGAGAACCACATCACTCTATATAAAAGCATATAAAATAACGAATACACACTCGAGAGTCAAAAGAATGAGAATAATATGCTGTTGTCCTAGCCCTACTTATGTCATATCCGGCATTTATGTAAGTAAAGGTTGCATCGAAATCTGCGTAGTTTCTGGAGCAGTAAGATAATTTAATTCTTTTTCCAGTATTCCTAGAAACAGATTTGCTTTTAGTCTTTGTTTTAGATCGTGTATATAAATGAATTTTGGAGCTTATCAAATGAAAAGGAACTTCTAATTGGGAATTTCAAGTGATGTAAATTGAAGTTTCCAAACTTGGCGGTAAAAAAAAATGAGAGCTAGTTTAAGAGGTATTAACAGTTAGAAGTCTCTTTCTTTTCATCTAGCGCTTTAGATCAAAATTGAGAGATTCAGCATGATTGTGATCACCAATGCTCTTCGAGGTGCTGCTGTAGATATTGTGTTACGAGCATTGGTGTCACGAATAATCAACATCAAGGACTTGGAAGATCTGGAAGATCACTGATGAAGCTTAAAAGAGGTTTTATTTCAGAATGCATTACTTTTTATTACTGCAAATATTATGTTAATCTGCGGCTGAAATAACGTCACATTTCGCAAGGATTTGAGCTTATAATTTCACAAAATATGATTTTGAAATATTGACAAATCTTTCTATTTTTTGTGTATTATCATTGCTGTTATAACGATCTACAAGTGAAAGTTCCATAGCGCTACCTTCACTACAGTCATTGGAAAACTTAACGTTGTTACTAAGTAACTAATTACATCTAGTACCGTAGAAACCAAAGCTAACAGAAGTAACGAGTCAGTCTAGATGGTTTATATTAAGGCTACGTAATCTAATATTAAATTCTTAATTAAGACTTTAAAAGTAAGGTCAGGTGGGATTCAGGCGACTTTTAACCATCGTCTAATATGGGGAAGAAGTTGTGTAGTAGGTCGAAAGCAAGATGATGAAAAAGGGTGTAATGCCTGGGATTTAGACGTAGAATTAACCACTTAAGCAAAGGTTTTTCACTTTGCATGCTTTCTGCGATCGACACATCGAATGTATGTATATATATAAATATATATATATATATATATATATATATATATATATATATATATATATATATATATATATATAATACAATCAGCGTTTTTGGAAGTGAATGAATATGCGTTCAAACCGGTTCCAGCCTCCACTCCAAGAACAAGATGAATTTCAGATGGACCAAGATCAAAGACGCATCAAGACAAAGTATGTTGAAAAATACATGTCACACACACACACACACACACACACACACACACACACACACACACACACACACACCCGCATATGAACATTTAGACGATCATAAATTTGGAATATAAATAAACTGAAACAACATAACTAAGGGATCAGATAGTGAAGAACCACCATGGACATTTAGCGACACGTATACACATAAATGAAAAACCCTTCGTCACAAGTACATATCACTGTATGCCATGTTGGTACACAATTATACAACAATATGGGGGAAAAGTTAATAATAAAAAAATAAAATAACGAGAGAGTAAATCTAGGAGCCTGACGTTGGGAACGCGACACGATCTGGTGCAAAAATCACTTTAATATCACTAGTAATAAACAGTTCTCAAATCTGCTTCCCATTTTTCATCTTGCAGCTAGCAAATGCAGGCAATAGTAAAAACAGACTGTCATCCAAATTCATTACCTTTCGTTTTGTCTGCTTGGGTCCGACTGAATTTCAATAGCCGCAGTCTCTATAGCCCGAGAATATGACTGCGGGACCGTAAGGGTAAGGAGGAACGCAAATGTCAGGAATGTATATACATAAATATATATATATATATATATATATATATATATATATATATATACACACATATATATATATATATGTATGTTGCGCTGTTGTATCATAAAGTGGATCGTGTGTGATCGTCTAGTCAGCATTCATGTCGTTTGATCGTCTAGCGGTTCTTTCTATTAAATGATATGTTCATATGCTGTTGTGTGTGTGTGTGGTACATGTATTTTTCAACATACCTTCTGCGTCTAGGTGTTGGTCCATCTGGAAACATCTTGTGTTGGAGGGGAGACGGTACCTGTTTTGGACGAAGGTTCATTCACTCCAACACGAATTTGCTTTATAGTTTTTATTTCACTTTCCAGATGTCTCGCAGAAGATGAAAAGTGAATCTCTGGCTTGCGTGGTCCACGTAAGCGTTTCTACACACGCCCCCCCCCCATAGTGAAGGTGAGGAGATGTCTAAAGCCGACCGGAGCCTTCTACGTCCAAGCCAAATCTCCACGATTCAGCTAACCTTATCACGTTACTCACACGCAATCCAATCAGCTGATCCTGACTTTCGGTCAACGAGTCTCAATATAATTTACACACCTCCCTCCCTTCCTCTCTCTCTCTCTCTCTTGATCCATTCTCTAACATATATATATATATATATATATATAGAGAGAGAGAGAGAGAGAGATAGATAGATAGATAGATGTATTGTACCATGCTGATTCCAATACATTTACGTATTTCACCTGGTTGTCTGGTTGTATCTGAAACAACAATGTCTGCATGATATTTTCTTTTTTATACTTTAGGATTTTCATGTATTATTGCCATTTTTATTTTTATGGAATCCTTTAAGATGAGGCTGCATAATTTATGTATTAATATTTTGACAGACTGTTATCCTCACCTTCATAGCGTTTGTTGTTTCACCACGTTTCAACCAACTCGTTCTTTGCCCTTCTTCAAATAGTTAACCCCGACCGGATGTAAATGCTTAGTCTTGTAGCAGTATCACCAGTAATTACCGCCTTTCATAATCGATGTCTCGCCACGTTTTGGCCAACTATACCTCTGGCCTGTTTATGTAAGATTTAAACCGCTATCTTCAAACAATACTCACCTGGAACCATGCAGACCCAACGCCCCTATTCACTGCGCCACGGACTCCCAAGGATTTTATTGCGCAAAACGGGATTAGGCAACAACAACTATTGAAGGCAGTAATTACTAGGGATACAGATACAAGACTCAACATTCATATCACGTCGCGGTTCACTAGCTGAGGAAGGCCAAAAGATGAGTTGGCTGAAACGTGGTGAAACAGCAACAACAACAACAACAACAACAACAGCAACAACTATTAAGATGAGGATAACAAAACTATGAATGCACAAATTCAGAATCCTTGTTTAGTTTTTATGAATGTTTATTTTTAGCTTAAACGTCAATCGGTCCATTAAATCTAAAAAAAAAATGGTGGCAGAGAAGTATTTTAATCACTTCTTTGTGCAAATTTTTCTCAGAAAGGCGTTGCATTAATTCGACCATGTTTGTGCTGAATCAACCGTTTTATCGCAATTTGTTTGTCAATGTGTCGACGTGCACTTGCGTTTTATATTTTGTTATAGAAATAATTGGATTCCAAAATTTTCAGATAGAAATCTAATCTTCACTTGAATAAAATCTACAACAATGACAGGCTTAATTGTTTTGCGATTCCTGCTCCTGCGTGAATCCGGATATATAGATCACATTACTCAAACATACGGATTTCATTTTATGAAGTAAAAAAAAAATAGGATAATCTGCTAAGTGTATTACTTTTTTTAACAACGAATCTATTGTAGGTGATTCCGTATTAAACACCGCACTAGTAACAAGGGGATCAATTATTATTATAATTATTAATACTAAAATGTATTATTTTATTTTATGCATGTTACAGTTCACATTACATGAATCATTTGTTGAATTAATGTCCACTTTTTGGATTTAGAGTTACACAAATCTCTAGTATATTACATAAATTAGTCTAATGTGTTTCACCACTAATCAAACAACACTACTTACTGATGCATAATCACGTTTGCACACCGGTTCCCATCATATCACCGAAGTTAAGCAATGTTGAGACTGGTGATTACTAAAATGGGTGACCAATTTGGGAATTTTAGGCACTGTATGTAGGAGGAAGTCGACATATTCCTGCAATAGTTGCAAAACCTTTACGTCCTTATCTCCCTTAACGTGTGATATACATGCGACTGGAGACTGCTTGTGAATTTCAAACTCCCGTGGAACTTCTTTATTGGGAGGAAACCGCTTAAACCTAAATAGGGTTAGTGCCGTTTAACACAACACACCATACACTGCTTACTGATGCATATAACGAAATAAATTTTCAAAATTTTTCTTGATTTTCTTTCATTATTAGTGATGTCAGGCATGCTCTATAAATATATTCCTTGTTATTATTGAATCTTTTCTAATTTGACGGTATGCTTGATATTCTCTGAAAGATGTTTGGAATAATCGGTTATTCACAGATTCTGCATTCTTAATCATAATATGTGATTATTTGGTTTATTGTACGGCTTTAAAATATAACGTTTCTCAAGTAAATAAAGGGTTCCGCTCGAAATTCCGCCCAACTTCTAGAGTTCGACAAGATACAACTAATGAAGGTCGAAGGTTACATCGACCGAAACTGTAGTCCGATGAATCCAAATAATACGGATTTTAAATTAATCTACTTTTAATTTAATCCACAGGGACGTTGTGTGTGTAAATTTGTTTCGCATGAACTACAAAACGGCTAAGCCGATTTGATGACAATTCACACAAATATGATTTATGTGTCTGAGAATGTTTTTAGATAGGTTCTACCTGCTAGTGTAATATAAAAAAGTAATATTTTATCAATGTTGTTGACGAGTCATCCATATACATATGAACTCTTCCGTACTGTATAAATAGACCTAGATGAACCTACTCTCGGTGGTATGTGTATTCGAAGTACACTATCTTGGCATTAAGTACTACGACTCTTGTTCCATCTATGTTCTCTTTTGTTCCCAATATAAATTCCGTCGTACTAACACATATCCTTGCTCTAGTTTTCCTTAAACAACTTGTCAACGAGCAACTCTAATTCATAAAGAAGACATCTACCACAATTATTTATGTCTATAATTATTTGGAGTTCAGATTCATTAAAGACTAGCAGGGAGACCCAACGTTTCCCGGAATCGAATGATGATCAACGAATATTTCACACTCCAATATTTCTATTGTCATCGAAATCCGTGAAATCGCCCGGGAGGAAGCTTCACATGCCTCCATGCAGTAACTTAGTCCGAAATATATGTTAGTCTACGTTGCATTCTAGAGAACCTAATGTTTCTTTCATAAAATTATTTTATATAAACTTCTTTCCAGTTTTCGAAAAAAAAAATGAAGACATTTACGTGCGGGGTGTGAACCCACAGACGATACATGTAAAACACTACACGCAATAAATAAATGAATACAAAATAAAAATAAACACGTAAATTTCCAAGTCTTATAAAATTATTTTCCAGTTAATAAAAAAATTTAATAAATTTACGTACGGAGTTTGAACCTACAAACCACGCCATGCAAATAAAAAGCACGCTATCAACTTACCCACAGTACAATTTCAAGTGACTAGCCTTAATTTAAACCTTAGCTACTCCGGTTTGGCGATGGATGCAACGGGAAAGACGTCACATTTTTTTTCACATTCTTTTCCTCCTTCGCGGTACGGGTTTGAGCCTCCTGCCGACTATCACTTATTTTTGTTCAACAAACCCTGGCAACGCTGGACACCCAGGCTAGTCTAATATATAATAGGAAAAATAGGCGCAAGCGTTTGTGTATGTCTGCGAAAGGCTTTTTCATCGGGGTGTTTGCATTGGTTAGATTCAGCGAGAAGTTTTCGTATTCTTCTCAGATCGTAATATCTCAGATTCGAAAACGGACACCGTCTTTATCTTTTATCTTTTTATGGAGTTAAACAAAATTCCCACCATGGTGTCGTCTCGGGTCTTTGCTCGTTTTTTTCTTACAAAGCGTTACTGTTCTAAAAAAGAAGCGGCAAAATATTTAAATCCTCGTACGTTGGATTGAGCAGGCTTGAAGCACGCAGTTTCTGATTGCACGATAGCAACATCGGCTAACGCGTACGTTTTATCACCTTTCCCTCCTTCACGTTACGGGTTCAAGTCTGCCTTCTACAACTTTTTAAACCTCAATTTCTTTTCCTCCTTCGCATAACGGTTTCCAGCCTTCTACTGTTTTTTTAACACCTCTCTCCACCCTGCTGCTTCTCCCCCCCCAACCGGGCTGCTTTTTATTCCCACCCTTACTACACCAACGCAAGACACCCTGGCAACGCCGGGTACCCCCGCTAGTTTATATATATATATATATATATATATATATATATATATATATATATATATATCTTTGGAAATGTAAAATTCGCTCGATCACTGTAGACCGTGATTGAATAATATTTATGTCTTTATAAATGCTTAATTTCACCTGAATATCGTTGTGGTTTGTTCTTTTCTAATGTAGACAAAGATGGCTTCGTTGCGTGGCTCGACGTGACTCGAATTCAACGACCAGCTGCAATCATAACTTCCTACACTGATGATTCGGAAAGATGAAATACTAGTTGAAAATAATTAATTATAATCATATATATATATATATATATATATATATATATATATATATAAGGCAGGGAAAATAACGTAACCAGGGGCCGAAAAACATCGTAACCTAAAAAACCGTACCGTAGGCCCACCATATTCAGGGTTTATACTGCATATATATATATATATATATATATATATATATATGCAGTATAAACCCTGAATATGGTGGGCCTACGGTACGGTTTTTTAGGTTACGATGTTTTTCGGCCCCTGGTTACGTTATTTTCCCCTGCCTTATATATATATATATATATATATATATATATGAGCTCTGTCTAAACATTGAGCACTCTTTTGGGTGACCCACTTATATATTTTGTTTTAAACAAACAAATAATTACTACCAATATAATATATATATATATATATATATATATATATATATATACTTAATTTACTCACATAAAATCAATATACGAAAGTATAAATTTATGCGTAAACTTTAAGTATTTACTTCAAAAGTGCTCAATACGTAGGTAGAGCTAGTTAGTAAGTTATAAAATGTATATGGCGATTAAGCTACACTGAATATTCCGCGTTTCATCCACAAACTTCGCGCATAAGCCTGAAGTGTCCTAGAGGTGATGAAACGCGGAATATTAAGTGTAGCTTAATCGCTATATATATTTTATAACTTACTATATATATATATATATATATATATATATATATATATATATATATATATGTGTGTGTGTGTGTGTATGTGCGTGCGTGCGCGCGTGTGTGTGTGAACGCCCGAAGAAATGGCAACCATAAACTTTTGTTTATATATTAGTTGCCGTTAACCTCGATGAAAATACGCTAACATGCAAAGAATGGTGCTTTGTTACATGGCTTCGAATCTCCTGACCAGCAGTAATTACTACGTAGTGCACCGATGAGTACTTACCTGCCAACTTGCTTACATCGTCTAACAAGAACACACGATTTCACTTTCTTGTATGGATAACCTTCTTAACATTCAAGTACTTCTACGTATAACACCAGTCGAAGCTTCCTAGCAGTAACTAATGCAAATCATAACTCATTAACTCCGGTCTTACAGATAATAATAAACCCATTCACTTATTATAAAGGCTGGGAGAATATGACCCTCGGTTTAGTACACAAGTAATGCACGCTTGGCAGTCGGACTGACGTATACCCACTCGCTTTATTTGTTGTATTAGATTTTCTGTTTCACACGTTGTTCTACTAATTATCGGGCCGTGTGTTTTAACTTGACCGATACGGGACTACAATTAACTTAGAGCTTCCAAAAGTACGTGACAGATTTGGAGCAAATCTGGCATGAAATATAGAAATATTATAAGAAATCAAACTACACAATAAGAATATTGCCAAGTGGCTGATATTAGGTTTTAACTTGAGTTATTAACACTGCAAAATGATCGTAAACTAAAGTAAAGTCTTATAATTTGTTATTGTTCTTGACGACTTGGGTACATTAATGGGCATATAGGCACCTGCACATTTGTGAGATTCCGATCAGTCTATAAAATATATTGATAACGTATACAATAGTCAAAATACTTGAAAAAATTGGACTAGGAAGTATAATTGAAATACCGGTTAAAATCATAGAAGGCAAATATATATGTACCATAGTAATATAGACAAACTAGCAGGGAAACCCGACGATGCCATGGATTGAATGAGGATAAACAAATATTCTTTCCCTACTTTATTTTCATCGAAATCGGTAGAAATCACCCATATTTAAGCAAATCTGTTTTAGTTGGAGGACCCCTCGAAGTGTACCAGAGGGAAACTTCTCATACCTCCCCGTTATTACTTAATCTACAATACATTGTGGTCTACATTGCACTGTTGAGAATCTATTGTTTATTTTATAAAATTATCTGAAAATAGAGCTTTCACTTAAAGTTTAAAATGTAAAAGTCAAGCATCATAGTCCAACTGTGCTTAATAGAAACATTCATTTCGAACGCGTTTTAGTTGTATCAAAAACCAACTGTTGATTTTGTGAAATATTTTTACATAATCACTTTTTTTTGCAAAGGAGTCACCACAAAGGCTCACAGACCACTCGAGGTTAAGAGTTAATGGGTGTACAGTAGTCAATTGGATTATAGTGTAGTAATCGTAAATTGTGGAAATTTTGTAAATTGGATTACTTAGGGGGATGGTTCATCAATAACTTGTTTATGTTGGACTTGAACACAATCAAATTGTAGTCAGCTGGAAAGCAGGCTAACAGAATAGAGTTCTACAGGCGTACAGTTCAAAGAAAGAAGCTTTGTTCATAGAATCTACGTTTAGGTTTAGGCACAGATAAAGAGTGTGGGAAATTATTGATAGTGGTTTGGGCCAGACGAGTGTTTATCGTGATGAGGGGGGGCATAGATTGAATCTCAGATGAGCACTTGCCATGAAAAAAACGAATTGAATAAGAGTTAAACATACAAAAGTCGAGAATCATGAATAAACTGTGATCTAAAAAAACAACATTTATTTCGAACGCGACCCTGTATTATATAAGAATCTACTTTTGATTTAATAGGCTGTACGTTTCTGCTTGTGCGGTTGAAAAACTTCTCAAATGCACTTGTCATGTTAGATTGTATAAAAGTGTTAACTTTGGTTAAAATCGGACTTCTTTAATCGAATTTTTTCGATTATCGATTTTTGATACATATCGGATGCATTCCGATACAAAAACCTACATAAGAACACCCCAAAACATCAAATCATTTTGTATGAAATTTCAAAAAGGAATCGGCTCAGCGGTTTCTGACTCTATAGGAGACGAACTCAGTCATGCATACACACACATGCCTCCATACTCCCTACACATAGACCCATTACCTTTTATATCATAAAAGAGATATATCATAATAATTTTTCAAATAGTTGTAAACTACTGGCGATAGCTGAAGATATTTTAGCACTACTGCTGGCGACATGCTACGCTATTGTTGCAGACAGACATGTATGAATTTATGTATTAATTGGAGCAAATCTAACATGAGTATGATCGTATGAAATATGAATCAAACTGTGCAATATCAATAGATCGAAGTGGTCGATATCAGTTTTTGACTTGAGGTACTAACAATGTAAAATTGTAGTAATCTGATCGTCAGTAATCAGCATATACACCTTTTGTTCTCGACTACAAACTATACGAGATATGAATACATGCTCCGAAATCTACGAGGGGCTTTCTGATAGGTTCATAAGAGTAGTAGTTGAGGGGAAAAAATCAGAAGCTCACAGTATTAATGCTGGTGTCCATCAGGGGTCCATCCTGGGTCCATATCTTTTCCTGATCTATATTAATGATCTTCCAAATTACATCCTTACATCATTTGTAGACATTTATGCTGATGGCGCTACGATTTATGGTAGCACATCTAAGACAGTAAACGACCAAGTTCTCTCCGATTCTCTCTCCTCTGATCTTGAGCACGTGGTACAATAGGAAAAGGAGTGGTTGGTTACTTTCAATGCATCTAAAACCAAGCTTCTCTCTTTACATCATCAACATTCTGATCCACATCTGCCATCAATTGAAATGAATGGCTCTTGTGTTCAGGAGGCCTCAAGTTTTGACAAGCTTCTGGGCTTCACCATTACTCCCGGTCTTAAATGGAACACATACATCAAATCTGTTGTTAAGGCCGCTGGAAAAATGGTGGGATCTTTCTATCGATCCAGTAGATATCTCACTGCTGATGCAATTCTCTCTCTATATAAGAGCCAGGTACGTTCAAGGATGGAATACTGTTGCCACATCTGGGCAGGAGCTGCTAGAAAGGACTTGTCCTGCCTTGATAGAGTTCAAAATAGACTTCGTAGCCTCGTAGGAGATGCCCTTTTCTCTTCCTTGCAACCTCTATCGCACAGAAGAGATGTCGCGAGTTTGTCTCTGATGTATCGTTATTTTCATGGAAAGTGTTCGACTGAGCTTCAATCTATGGTCCCCCCTCGCCAAACTTTCAAAAGAAACACTCATCTAGCTGAAAACACTATCAATAATCCTCCCCACTCTTTATCTGTGCCTAAACCAAAACGTAGATCCCATGAACAAATCTTCTTTATTAGAACACGCCTGTGGAATTGTCTTCCGTTTTCCTGCTTTCCGGCTGACTATAATATGGTTGTCTTCAAGTCTAACGAAAATGACCCTTATCCTTGAGTGGCCTCTTGGCCTGGAGAATGTGGTGATGTGTAAAAAAAACCTTCTTTCCCACCAAAAAGACGCTGCGAGGCATTTCTGCTATATCATTATTTTATGGCAATAGTGAACTTCGATGTATGCCATACTTTCACACACAAAAAAAACTACACACAACTATCTATAACCACTATATACGATTTCCACCTCTCTAACTGTGTCTAAATCTAAACGCATATTCCATGAACAAATATGTTTTCTCAGAAATGCCCACATGTGGAACACTGTTCCATAGGCTTGCTTCCCGGTTGAATACAACATAGTGACCTTCAAATCCAATGTAAATAAGTTCTTGGTGAGCCGTCTCAAGAAATAATAAAATTCAGCTTAATTTACACTATTAACTATTACTACACTACTACCTCATCCTCAAGTGGCCTTCGGGCCTTGATAAGTAGTAATTACTATGTACAAAATATACATAAAACTGTATAGTAGTGTGATTTTAATCGGACTATAAAGTATATTGGTGCGTATAGATTCCCAAATTCGTATTATAAGTTTTCCTAATGTCTGTCTGTCTGTCTGTGGGTGTGTGTGTATGACGCGGTTTACCTCAGTTTACAGTCAATCCACCCAGACAAGTAAGGTATAAAATGAAGCTTATGACCCAGCGGATGTTTTAGTGATATTTATATCCATGTTTGGTGTATGGAAATGCAAAAAAAAAAAAAAAAAAATGCAAAAAAATAACGATTTACTAAACAACGTTTTATTTACTGGATATTTTTCCGGTATTCACCGGAAGTTATTATCTCCCTTAGTAAGTTCGATTTACTCTGTGTGTGTGTGTGTGTGTGTGTGTGTGTGTATGTGTTAAGGGGTTTACCTCAGCCTACCGGTCACCCACCCAGGCAAATAAGGGACGAAATGAAGCTTATGACCCAGCGGATGTTTTAGGTGTATTTATATCCATGTTTGGCGTATGAAAATGCAAATAAATAAATAAATAAATAATAAAAAAATGCAAAAAAAATAACGATTTACTAAACAACGTTTTATTTACTTGATATTTTTCCGGTACAAGGACTCAAGTTTGCCCATCTAGACAAATTTGGGTTCTTGTACATTAAAAAGTTAGACCAAAGTCGGCGTGAAACAGTATTGAAATACATAGTAAAATCAACATGTGTTCTAAATAAGTAGTTTTTACGATTGTCGTAAACTCTTGGGTGAACCTAAGATTATTTAGGCAATATTTCTGAGGACTAGATATTTGTTGCATCAAGACATGTGCACTTATTTACAAATACGACCACTTCAACCCTCAACGATTTTACTATAAAGAAGTCGGCCTACATTTCAATTTAATTACCAGATGTGTCAACAGACACATTTCATGTTTCCTTAAATTGTTTTCAGATGTCTCATGTTGAGGCCAGTCTGATTTATATTTTTTCTGTGCGCCAATGGTTGTGGGTCTAAATAAATTATTATAAATTATTATAAATTATTATAAATTATTATAAAACCGAAGCTTGTCGATATGAATTCGAATATAACTCGTGTAAAGGCAGTGTACCAAAATGTTTGCAATATAAGTTAGATCTCAATGATACGTTGTTTATGCAAAACTTAATGCTAGATTTTTAACATCATTGGCTTTTAATAGTGTCCATTGACAATATAAATCTATATATATATATATATATATATATATATATATATATATAGATAGATAGATAGATAGATAGATGTTATTTGTTTTTGCTTTTGCGATACGTTTTGAATGAATTCAATTATTTACGAAAGTGTATTTTTACCTAAATGCGAGTTGTTAATAATTTTCCCTTTAACCAATTTGGTACCCCCACATGGGGATCGGTATATATATATATATATATATATATATATATATATATATATATATATATATATATATATATACATATATATTACTATTATATATATATTACTTTTAAAATATAATTATCCACTGACACGTGTTTCGTCATCTATCTCGCTAGATTCAGGCACTCTGATGAGTCGTAGACGACGAAACACGTGTCAGTGGATACTTATATTTAAAAATTATATATATATATTAAGCCCCACGCCCTCTTTGAATAGACCATTGTCGTATATAATCTCACCCGCTACTTAATTGGCTGAAAAATGCGAGGCTCGTTGTTTGTTTGTAAAGAAGCGGTTTGAGCACAATAAAGGTGGTGGACGAATGTTTGTTTGAAATGGACATTGGTTAAGGTCATTTACGGGCGCCGTTTCCGTGGGTCGGTGGGTAGAACTGCCGGTTATCAACGCGATGGTTCTAGGTTCAATCTTCGGCTTGAAAGAGGTGCTAGTTTAGTTGCACTGATGAGTTGTGATACAGCGAAACAGTACTGTATGTGGATGACCACACACACACACACACATACACACACACACATATATATATATATATGTTGGGACGATTCATTAGAATGAGAAATTATAAAAATCTGTATTTTTTGCTACATGAATAAAATTAGTTTCCATTTGCCGATATATCGAACGAGGTTGTAAATTTATTTTCGTTTTAAACTTAATCTTCATTTGCTGGTACTACTCTTAAAATTATAAATATCTAATGATTCTAAAGTACGAGTAAAAATTGATTTCACATCTCACCTTTTACAAGTGTATTTTTACGTTTGCGAAAATATACATATATATCTTACATGGAATTTTACAATAGTCCTCAGAAAGTAGATAAATGCTTAGAGAATTTTAACAAATCAGAGTTGCTAACTGTATCGGAATCGTGAATATACTTAGTGATTGTATCGATATACTGAAGAATATCGGTATCATTTCATCAATAAGATGCCATGTTCACATCTAAAATGTAGCAACAACTTTGGATTTTTTTCTGTAATCGAATATCTAAATTTTCTTTATAACATTATTTTCCTACTTGAATCTTTTAGCATTTTGGTCCCCCGACAAAATGAGGTTGGACCTGTAAATTACCCTTGTTCGTTCGTCCATTCATCCGTCCATCTGTTCGCAGTTTTTTCAATAACTACGCCATGGAATTTTTTGAAATTTTGCACAAACATTAAACATGATATGAGTAAAAAAGCAACATAACGTATTTTCCGGGAAAACCCCAGTTGCCCCCCTTCTAAGAGGCGCCTTTCGGGTTAAAACAGCTAAAATTGAGACTTTTGTGCTTATTAAAAAAAATTAATGCCTTGGATTTTTATAAAACTTTCTGAAAAATTGTAACTAACTGATTTCTATATAAGTTTGTTTGTCTATACTTCGCCATAACTCTTGGGTGTGCCACAGGGGATCATTTAGGGCAAATAAAAACACTCCATTTTTTTTGTCCAAAATTTCCTTTGATGTCTATTTAGCAGTTTTGTATGGCGCTGAACTTAAATTAAAATATGTTAAGTAATTCGAGACTTTGGGGCAAAATGGGGGGTACAAATGATGGGCTCAGTCATTTGTTTTTTTTGCCTGGTGCAGAACTCATATTTACATATATTAAGACATAAAACTGCACAGTTTGTTAATTTTTACAAGGATTTGACGTCCCCTGCGGATCTTTCGGGCTACATGGGGGGGGGGCGGAACAAATGCTGAACTTGGGCATTTTTTATGCCTCGTTCAATGTGCACTCACGGGGGGGGGCATGCATGCTTCACATGTTTTATTACATTTTATTGTCGTCGGCCAATGGAAGCAAACGGGGTTCTTGCCTCTCGCCAAAAAGATAATAAAAGCTCCTTCTCTTATTAAAAATCTTCTAAAATCTGCTTAATATTTTACGATGCAATCTGAACCTTTGGAATTTAATAATATTTCCCGCAAAACATCTTGGATCATATTTGTACCGAATTATTGTATAAGAATCTAATATATATATATATATATATATATATATATATATATATATATATATATACATATATATATATATATATATATATACATATATATATATATATATATATATATATATATATATATATATAATCAGGTGACTAATCAGTTTTTACTTTTGGTTCTCATTTCTTTCATCGAGCCTGAACTTCATTCGGAATATCTTTAATATCAATTTTCATACAAATATGATTCCTCTCATAATACATAGTTTTCAGTTCATGTACTATCTAGCAAGATTCATACCTACCTATGAGGAGCATTTTGGCATCTAATTTCCTCTGAGGATACGTGCTTTTATTGAAACTTACTGGAATGAAGAACATTTTAAAATTTTTGTATTCCGTGTCGAATATTATTTTGTTGTAATTTCTAACTTACAGTTTATATTGAATTCCTTCTTTTTGTAAATATTCCTAAAAATAAAGCAAGCGTTTGTTTTTCTACTTAAACTGGTAGTAATCTAATTTTCTTATATATATATATATATATATATATATATATATATATATATATATATATAAACCGGTCGGTCTTTAATGTGGGGAAAATCTAGCTCTTGAAAAATGGTGTACTCTGTATAATGTAAAATACAAACATTGCCTCAGTCTCGAAGTATTTCTCCTTCATTGAACGAGTAAAAACACCTGTGAAGTTTAGTTCACCCTCTGTTCTCTCCCCCTCTCTCTCTCTTGCTCTCATAATATCTAAAGTAAATTGTAGTTTGCTTGAAACATTGCTGGTAAAGAAATACATGGAAGTTTTAAAAGCCAAAAGCAATGTGGAAAGAACAGGGATCATGAAAGTAAATAAAAAGAAAACCAAACAAACAAATAGACGAGTATGTTCAAGTAGAGAAATGTCTAACTGTTTATTCATCTATCATTCCTCACCTCGTTATATAATTAATTTGTAACCAAGTTGCTGGTGTGTCCGGTGTATATAATGTTCGTTGGTGGTATGGAACGTTGATTAATTTCAGGAGAAAATACCCCCCTTTTTCAAAAAGAAAACATGTGTATATTCAACTTGAACATACCCGTCTGTTTGTTTGTTTTTGTTTTAATTACTCTTGTAATTGCGGTGCTTTCCGTATTGCTTTTAGCTTTTTAAACTCCCATATATATATATATATATATATATATATATATATATATATATATATATATATATATATATATATATATATATATATAAAGCTGGATGTGTGTTTTGCGTGTCTTATCACGAATAGGCTCCTATATGGTTGACTATTTTAAAAAACTGATTACATATAATTATAGAAGATGTATCGAGACACAGGAATGGGTATGTTTGATCCTGCAGAACAGTGGTTCATAAAAATTGTGGGGTCTGCGTTCGCGCCTGGGCCACAAAGTATGGAAATAAAAAAAATTAAAAATTAAAAAAAAAACGTTTACAAGTGTTTTTGATATATATGTACATAATACTTTGATAAGTATATTTCAACTTAAATAGGGATGGTATAATAAAATTGTGGGGTCTGCGTTCGCGCCTGGCCTCCATGGAATGGAAATAGGCACAAACTTTAATAAAGACTTTCCATATTTATCTGCGTAAGTATACTTTGATAATTATGTTTCAGTTTGAAGAAAAAAGGTATAATATAATTATGGGGTGTTCGTTCGCGCCTGACCTATATAGAATGGAAATATGTCACAAAGTTTAACAAGGTTTTTAATATAGATCCACAGAAAATCGTGATAAGTGTTTCAGTGTGAACAGGTATGGTATAATAAATTATGAGGTTTATCTATTTTATTTTTAATTTCATCATATTTTGCTTTGCTTTTGATACCCCCGAATTCGAAGATATCTCTTTACAACCCTTCCTTTACATAACCTATGGTACTTTAATAAATCAGAGTCCATTTTCTGTACGCTGTTTTGAACTCAATCAACGACGGGTACTTTTGCTAGTATATATATATATATATATATATATATATATATATATATATATATATATAATTATTTGTTTGAATTGATTAGAATTGTCATGTAAATGCTGCTCAGATCAAACAAGCTAATATGTTTTTAAATGTATTTGTTTTAGATTTTCCTGAAAAGGATGCCGTTTCCAAATATCGAATTTAAGTTCTGTAAATAAATGTATTTATATATTGATAGAAACTTGGCACTTGTTATGCTTTAAAAACGTTAAATTCAGTATTATATATATATATATATATATGTGTGTGTGTGTGTGTGTGTGTGTGGGTATGTGTGTGTGTCTTGAGTAGGGAATGTATATATATATATATATATATACTACAAATTGATTCATAAAATATTATATCTTTTTATAACAAATATTTAATGTGGGCACATGATTGCTATGATCAATATCGGCCTAAACTTGACGGCTGCAAAATGAAATTGGCTGTCACTGGATACCAGTGACGAGCACCAGTCGTTACTGGCATGCAGTGTTGTTTTGCGGCATTTTAAAGTAAGAAAATCGGCAGTCTTTAATTGTTAGGCACTGACATCTATTGGCGGTCATTGTTATGCAGTGGTTGGCTATATCATCCTGTAGCGCTTATGACGCGTATGGCGCTTTTGGCGGTAGCTTAAGGATAATGATCTTTTTTAGGTGATTACTGTTAGTTTATATGACTTTGGAATATTTTGGGACACTGGCGGGCACTAGCGGACATTGGCGGGCATTGACGGGCATTGAAAGTTACTGCTGCATTGAAGCCGTTACATGGCTTAACATTATTAAATGTCGGTATATAACTACGATGTTGTGTTATGTTCTAATCCTGTATAAAACAAGGGGCACCCTATTACTTATTGTACTTGATACTGATTTGCTGTATATGGCAACATGTTTTTATAGTTATGCAGAATACGGACTATGCTATATTTTACATAAGATGTTCAAATAAAAATAAACTGTAAATGGTAGTTATTCTTTATTAAAATGTTTGGTGCCTCTCGTATAAAGACTAAGTTATGCATAAGCAAGTTATTATATCATCACGGTTCGTATTCTGCAGAAGTACCCATTTTTTAACTGATAAGAGCATGAAGAAAATCCGATATTTTAGCGGAAGTGAACGGTGTAGACTAAATCTCGTCCGAGTCTGTAAAAGTTCCATTTTTCTTCTTTTAAGTATTGATGGCCCAAATAATGTTTACATATATGAATGCTGTAAGATAGTGTTTATTACAAATGACATAATAAAATCATTAGTTTTGTTTTGTTTTCAAATGCATAGGCTTATTTACGCCCAATTTGTCAAACTATATATTATGCGAAGGAATTACGTGTTACCTGTGTTTTGTCAATCATTTTTGATTAATGCAATCAAGTACGTTCCTTTTATGAATGTGGGAATCTTTATGGGGATTTGTAAAGTGTTAAGGAAAAATTGAACCGAATTTTGAACAGTTAAACTATCGTATAGAAAGGTCGCCTTCCGAAAATCCATGTATTTAATGTATTTCCGGCTTCTTATACATATTATGTAGACACCGGTAAAGAAGAAAGCCGACGACGACGACGACGACGACGACGACGAGGAAGGCCAATTTATCGTATATTGTTAAGAAGACGGATAAGAATGTTAAGAAAAATAAAGAAAGAATAAGAGGACGGCGAGAAAGGAGAGGAAGAAGAGGAAGAAGAGGGTAAAAAAGATGGAGAAGTAAAAGACGGTTAAGAAAAAGATGGTGAGAAAGAGGATCAAGAAGGTTAAGAATAAGATGACAACGAAAACGTCGAAACCCAAGCCAAAGACAAAAATACACTAAAGAAAAGGCCGGCAAAACGGAAGAAGAAGAAACTGATCTCTGACCAATGAAAACCTAAATGTTTGTTTACTTAACGAGCGTTAAAGAAGGAATAAATCTAGGAGGCGTATTCATGGAAATTGAACAGTTTTTGAGTGTATCTGATCTGTGAGTATTGTTCCCGGTAACCATTCAGTAAATGACGTTTTCTTTATGTAACAATCGCATATTTTTATGTTTTTTTATCAAAAGGGAACAAACACAGATACTATACTGCATATTTTAACAAAGTCGTTCTGAAAGTGTTGGAAACGGCAATCTGAGAATCCGTGACACGACTCAAAGGTTGCGTTCGTTATTTGTTTATAAGTATAGTGTTAGATGGCTGCTTAGTAAACGAAATTGTAAACTAAAATAACTACGGAGGTGTATAATAATTGAATCCTATAAAATATTTGGTAACGGTGTAAACTGGGATAGTAGAAGGACATAACAGAGAGTGGGGAATTATTGCGCTACCATCTCTAATTATAACTTGCTTTTGAGAGTGTTCTTCCTTCAACTGATTGTAGGAATTGAGTACATTGAATGAAATCGATAAATAATAGACGGAAAACAGGATTCAGGTACAGGTAGGTGTGGCCATTTGGGATTTTGTATGACTCTAGTGCTTCATTTTCATACTGTCTTTTTGTAGAGAGTACTTAATCGATTCACCTTTATATGTATATATAGTATATATAGAGAAAAATATATATGCATATATATATATATGTATGTATATATATTATATAAAAAAGTGGTAGTAGGCAGGCAGGCTTGAACCCTTACTGTGAAGGAAGAAAAAAAAAGAGAAAAAAAGCGGGACGTCTTTTCTACTGCGTCCATCGCCAAACCTGAAGTTTCGTAGGTTTAAATTAAGGCTAGTCAATCGAAAATAGTGGATGTCTTTCGAAAATATCAATGAAAAAGGCGACCTTTCCCTGTAGAAAAGTGCCCAGTTGAGGGTGAAGGAATTAATGTTAGCCAATTTTTCGATATTTGTCTTCTGAAGTGTCGCTTCAAAACGATGCCATCTTCGTGAAAATCCGTCACCCTTGTCCAAATTTTAAGAAGACATGCATACATACATACATAAATACATACATACATTTAAACAGACTGGCGAGATTTCTATTATAGAAGATGACATATTAATTATAAGTTCTGAGTTGTAAATATAAAACCACGAGTTTTAGGCAAAATTCGTGGTTTATAGACTGATTCACAGCGCCATTTAACAATTCCATATATTTTTAGGTAGAAATAATTTTCTTTGGCTTCTAAATACACGCTCGCTTTTGATATTACTTTTTCTTCTTTCTTCTTAGAATGTTTTATATTTCATTAAACAATCAGTTTTATTTTTATTTTCTATATGAGATTTCTAACATTCTATATTGTTTATTGAAGGTACGTCGGTGTGAATATTTAGATGTCAAAGCGAAAAATTGGGAGCGAAATGAGAGAGAGATGGATAGATAGCATGAGAGAGAGAGAGAGAGAGAGAAGGGCAGAAAAAAGTAAGAGGCAAAATGAGTCAAAGGTAAAAGTCTGATTATCAGATATAATGAAAACGGAAAGGGGTGGGAAAAGAATAGGAAAAGATACACAGAGAAAGAGAGAGAGAGAATTTTAGTCACATGTAAGGGGGTAAAAAAGAGAAGGAAAGCTATAAAGGAAACGGCAGAGCGGAGGAGAGGCAGATGGAAATATAATAAGAGAAAAATTCTCGAGACTAAGGAAGAAAATGAAAGAGAGAAAGAGAGAGAGAGAGAGAGAGATAGCAATTAGAAGAGCAATGTCTGAAATCTGAGCATCAAGGAAGAACCAAAATGTCGGATATTGTTGACAAGGTGACTTCAAGATGGCAGACATTTAGAAAGCGGTGAAAATGAAGCAGATTAAAAATGACGTTAGTGAGCAACAAAAAATCGCCCCCCCCCCAAAAAAAAGAACACCAAATAAACAACTAGAACTAAAACAGAAACCTTGATCAATGTGAGACTAACCAGTAAACACAAAAAAAAGAAAGAAAGAAAAAAAGAAAAACAAATGAGAGAGGATTATGTTTACGCACATAATTTGACATTATTTGTGCTTGATTTCATTAAACAATTTTTTTCATCCTGTTCGCAACTTGATAACCAACTCAATTTTGTTGCGATTTGTTCACTTCGGCAGCAAAAACAAATCATGCTATAGAGACAGGTACTCGCTATATGCAAATCTTTGCAGACATTCTTCTTCTATGATTACGTAAAACAGTCCAAACAAACAAATCTACTTACAGGTTTTTCTATCACAGAAACGATATTATCAATATCATAATGAAGATTTCGTGCCTGTATAGATGTCTGTTTGTGTAACCATATACGATAGGTACAGGTAAAGGCTCATTCAGTGTTGATAAAGTTTAAAGACCAACTGACGGGTGTCTGCACATCAATTTCTTGAGGCGGCAAGAAGTGCAGTGTCTTCAACCACACCTCTCCTGAGTCGACATAGTTAAATACCAGTGGGAAGATGAGTATGTATATATAACAAAATAGAAATTGCATAGAGCATTAGAACTAGTTACCTTTTGAGCACAATACCCTATGGCTGCTTCCCAGCTGATTATAACATGGCTGATTTTAAAAAAGTTATTGTTGAACCACTCTCTTGAGACATGTACTCGCTCTGTGAAAATCTAGAATTACATAAACCATCCAGAACAAATAAATTAGTTGTTCGTACCGAGATCATCATCGGTATTATAATGTACATTCGTGTCTGTAATAAATTATTATTCGTTTGTTAACGAAATATGATAAGTTTTTGTATGAATTTTGCGACGATTTGTAACGTATTCATGGAAAAATTTAGATGAATTTTGAATATTAAACCTGTTGAAGTAAATGTTCTGCTTTTAAAAATCCGTGCATATAATCTATTTTTTGTCTCTTATACATTACGTGAAGACAGTGGTAAAAGAGAAGCCGACGGCGACGAACACGAAAAACATGTTGCAGGCGGATAGGTAGGTGAAAAATAAAGAGAAGCTGACACAAACAAAGCAAAAAGCATGCTTTTTTTCCTTCTGTACTTCTATCCACGCTCACAAGAAACACTCGTCGTGCTACAACCACAAGTATCAAATTCCCTACCCCTATCTATACCAAAACTAAACAGAAATCCCATGATCAAAGTTTCTTTCCGTCTGTGAACCACAATTCCTAGCTGACTATAACATGGATGATTTCAAAGCCATTGTAAACATTTATTGTTGAGCCGTTCTCTTTAATAGGCAAATCCTACTTATTTCTTTCATTACCGAACATCACGTTATGGCCTCATCAGCACCCAGGCATTCATTAATACTTATTCTCGAGTTGATTTTTGGCCTGTATGACTGTTGACCTCTCCACTATCAAAAACGATTAAGCCGAAAAAATTTCCGAATCGAAGTCATCTCGCATATAATTAAAAAAAATAATTTAATTAGTCTCCCGATTTATCGGAGAGAGACCTGTTTTCAGTGGCGTCCGTTCGTCTATTCGTCCGATCGTTTGTTAGTCCGCATGATTCCCGGATAACCGTCCATTACTTTTATTCTGAAATTTTACCACAAGTTGTACTTCAATACGTAGATGTGCAGAATAATACACTTTTTTTAAAAGAAAATTCTCATTGCGCCCCCAGAAGCTCAAAAGGGGTCAAAATGCCCCCAAATGGCAAAAAAATGACTCTTTTGGCCCCGTAACGTTTATATCCGTTCATTAGATTTCACTGAAACTTGGACAAAATGTGAAGGCAATTGTTCCAAATGTACTTTCAGTATCGCTGACCCTGGCAAAATTCTGGTTTGCGTCCTCCAAAGGCTGGACTTAGTTGTTTTTTTTTTTTTAATATAAAAATTGAAAACAAAACAAAACAAAAACTTGCATCACAAACCACTGCTTGCTCTTTTTTGGTTATCAGTCCCTCAGTTTTCATTCGTTGAGGGACCACGCACGCGCGGCTTGTTTTTACTTACTTTACTCACCAAGACTCTAAGATTAGTGAAATTGAACATTTTTCAGTTAAATGATTAATAATATTATCAGAGGATTTAAAATTATGGACATAATAAACTCATCGTAGCTTTTTGGGGGATCGGGATCGGGAAAATGTGAGTCTATTTTCCGATACCAAAAACGATTCCTTTAATTATCTATTTTATTTCATTTTGTTATTTTACATCTTTCACTGCCTGCAGGAATAATAAAATAATAAATATGTATTGATTAAAACTTCCGGTAAGACTAAAATCTCTAGATCACCCTATCACAAAGGTGTTTTTACGTTTGAGAAAACGCATGCGCATTTAAGATGTATTTTCCCAGTAATCGAAATAAAATAACAACTTCATAGTAACATATTTAGAGATTTATAAAGAATCGGAATTGGTAACTGCATCGGAATCGGTAATTTCTTACGGAATCGGTAATTGTATCGGAGCCCAGAAAAATATTGCAATCGTCCCATCACTAATATCTACCCGGTGCTGTCACATGACATGAACAATGAAATAGAAGAGTTAAATTGTTAAATCGTGTGTACTATCTTACTTATAAAACTTACTCCCTTTCTACTCTACGCCCCTCGTCCTGGATATGACCTTTAACTATATCCGATGGTGAGGCCCCAGCTTGTAGGCTTTGAGGAGTGTGGAGCCACCCTTTAATTTCCATTGCTCCCAGGTCCACTCTGACCCGGAGTAGTAGTACCTGTTAGGGTCCCAACTATGGGTTAAATAGAAACTGACTTGAAAAAACATTCTACTAAAAACTTTTCTTCCAAATCACTGGATTTGGCGTTATATAACCTGAAAAGGGTTGATATGCCGTGAAACAAAACAACCAATAACAACAAATACTCTACGCCCCTTTCGCTCTATCAATCTTTCTACGTATAATTATTCAGTCTCGAATTATTATTTTGCTTTTATCGAAATTCACGATACCCCTGGGAGAAAATACGATGCAGCTGCCATCTACTGACCAACAGCTGCAGCTTGAAAAACCTTATCGATTAAAAACATGCTCAAATCACTCAAATCTGATCACACTACTAAAATCTGCCAATACCAATACGTATTACAAAAGCTTTATTGAGAAATACGTAACCGCCATTTTTCCGTTTGCCTGCTTTTCCAGCTGACTACAATCTGATTGTCTTCAAGTCCAATGTAAACAAGTTCTTGATGAACTGCCCTCCTAAGTAATCCAATTTACAAAATTTTAACTACTTATGTTTACTACGCTATAATCACATTGACTAATGTATATCCATTAACCCTTATCCTCGAGTGACCTCCGGGCCTTAATAAGTGGTGAATCCTGTGTCAAAAAAAGTAAATCAAACATTGTTCCTTCTCTAGCTACGTTAAGCATGACTTTAGATTAATGCTCCTCGAATGTCAGATAACGACCTATGTAATGGATTTAATAAGCTAGGAAATAATTAATGGAGGATGTATGAAACTCAAACACATATTCCAAACAAATTTACCAGGTGGATGACGGCGTAGAAGCCGCTGGGTGTGTACGTGTTTTGCGAAGCACTTTGTTAACGTTTAACTGTCATCGCCGACCCCACGTCAATGGTTAAATAAAAAGGTTTCATAAAACCGAGAAAAAGTTTTTTTTTTAAATCATTCAACAACTTGTTAAAATCTTAAATACTTTTTTTTAACTTATTAAGACAAAAAATGTGAAACGGCTAAGCAGTTCTCTCAATGACTTAAATATGAAATTTAACGTATATATTAAACAAATCCTTGCGTTACATGAAAACTTTAACGCCGCCATATACAAAAATAACAAGTTAGTCTTCTACGAGAAGATTCATGTTTTCCTCTTAAACTACCATAGCCAATTACGTCTTCACAAATGCAGATAACTCTCCTTTTTATAGGTTGAAAAATGATAATACTTAAACGCATTATTTTTTAAAGCTAGAACGACTAACACTTCCTCAGGCGAATAACACAAATTTAGACTCGTCGGCATTCCATGTTAACAGAACCTCCATAAACTAGCCCCTTCTTGAAAACTGATGTAAGGTCGGAGAGATGCACTTACTCAGGCTAATTTGAAGCATGCTTTACTCAGACAAAACAGTGGTCAAATGGTTCAGGACCGAAAGTTATGTTAATTGCTTGAACCATTTTATGGCAAAACTCACCGGAACTTCTATGTAGCAAAGCAAAACCAAAATAGATAAAAATCATTCCTTTATTGAACTACGACAACCAACCAGTAATAACTCCCCCCCTGATGAAGTAGGAAATAATACCTGGGAGTGTGTATGCCCCAGAACCGAAGTCGGTTATACCTCGCTAGTGATATAAAAATAATTTGTACTTGCAAACAAGAAAGAAGCATCAGCCAAATCCAGTTTGCGTATTGAAATGACCACGTGTCGTGCTTGATTTGGCAAAACTCTATTACTCCCAAAGAACAAAACATATTCGAGGAGGAATTTTACAGTATAAAAGATCTATGTCTGGACTAACAATACATATATGCACATAGATCCGCTTTCCGGATATTACCAGTGCAACGCAATTCGTAATACATTTATTCATTTCTGTAGGAGTTAAGATTGCACAAAAAACTGTACCAAAAGATGTAAAAATTACACAGTGACATAAAAGTGTTGCAGAGGTGGAGATTATTAGAGAAAGTCGGATGGGGACATTCATATTTACTAGAGACGGCGGACATATATATATTGATGAGGGTGAGAAGAGAGGGGAGTGAGAGATACATTCATAGCTTTTACCGTCTGTGCTTCTTATAAGATATTTATCAGTTCTTATGACACAGAAGGAGACAGTCATTACTTCGATGGAGAGGGGACACATTACTTAGATGAGTTATACACAATGTTAATTATAACGATGAAGGAGACAAAGTTCATTAAGATGAGAGGATACAAAGTTCATATTAACGATTATTTCACATTAACTTCAATTTGTTAAAATCGACGACTCGCAGTTACAAAATATGATGTTTTGTTTTATTACATTCGACCCGTTGCAATGATGATGGTTCCAGGAATTCAAAGTCGACTACATGATTAAAACTTTCTAACCCTTCGCTTTCTATGTTAGTTCTGTTTCCCGTCTGTCTAACTATGTCTACCCGTCTCTAATCTCCTAAAACTAGCAAACTACATTGGGAATTCATTTTCTGCTATTACGTCATGCATAACTTCAAACACGTGCCACACTAACGTGGGAAACTCACGTGGGTTAAACATGCATGGTTCGCACATGTCCAAACCATTTCTGCACACAAAGAATTCTTCTAACCTATTTTTCGACCTAACTTATTTTTCAACACATTTAAGTTTGCTATTGTTCGTTTTTCTAACTGACCTGATTTTAATTCAGTTTTCATAAAAATAATTGAACAAACAAACTTCCTTTTACTCAAACATATCTACAATTTTATATTAAATTGAACAGTGCGAAATTCTACATTCCATTTCTGACTCTATTTCTGAACCTATTTCAGAACCTTGCTTACAAGGTTCGAATCTTGGTCTATCTAATATCATTTTTACTTATTTAATGTTTTTCCTGCTTACAGGAAAAGGGGACCTTTTTGTAACAAAAGGTCAGCAATAAATCTAGCATATACACACGCGCGTTCACACACAGACACACGTATCCGTACACACACACACACGTATCCGTACACACACACACACACACACACACACACACATATATATCGACTTAAGTCGTTTAATACATTCTGGTTGTTTACTGTTTATGTCCGCTGATTTGGAATTCATAAACATCTAATTGCCCTACAATTCTTTACGAATTTCTGAAAACCCGAAGGTTTAATACCAGATTAAAATGCATAACAAGACAGAGTTATGTCTCGGAAGTAGAGTGAAAAGCACATCTTATTTTTCTTTTATTAATATTATTTTTTCCTTGTACACATGTTTGTGAATTATTCCATGGATTTCTGTCTTTGGATTATTATGGACCTCTTCTTCCAATTACGGGATGTCTTTGGATTTTACTTGTACAAATGGAAATTCTTTTAACTTTCTTGAAGTTTTACATTTGGATTTTACCGTCACTGGATTTTTTATCTTCCACCAGACTATCCATTCATGTGTAATCACCTTTTTCTTTGCCATATTCCCTCTGCTTAAATTATTTTGTTTTCAAGTAAGATCTTTGACTTACTTGTTGTTTCATCAAATACTTCTGCATACAAAATCCGATCCCGCATTTTGCCAATTCCTACCCTCTGATGAGAAGGAGAGTATTTCTTCGAAACTCCGCGGATTAAGGACTATCCATTTATCTAGTGTTTCCTTTCCAGATTAAATATGTTTTTAACTCATTTCAAAGTGTTTTTTTAACATATTTTATTAACCGTTTGCTCATATATATATATATATATATATATATATATATATATATATATATATATATATAATAGGACAACAATAGTATGAAATGAAGTCACAAAACTATATATTAGTAGACATAGAATGAATCATTCACTGAATAATGGAATACAAGCAAAATAAAAAGAAAACTCTTAATTCCAGGATATTTCGAAGCCTAATGCTTCTTATCAGAAGAGTAGAGAAGGATAGTTTATTATTGGATTTCAAAGTTCACCGCAAAACTACACACGAAAACGAATACATACATTTCTACTCACAGCATAATAATAAAATAAAAACGGGGATGATAATTGGTTTCTTCTTATGCGCTTTCAGAATTTTCAGTCCTGAATATCTGGACGAAGAATTCAAATACCTCACAAACGTTTTGAAAACCTTGCAATATCCAACATATTTCATATTGAATGCTAAGAGAAAAGCCACACAAACATTTTCCAGAATAAATAATAATAAAAAGTCATACACACCAGACCTTTCTCTCATCTTCTTTTACCTACACACACCAATAATACAATAATCTGTAACACACTAAACAAACTAGAAATTCCTATCGTACAAACCATATCACTTACCATAAGACATTTGAAAATCTACGAAACATCTCCATAACAAACCAGTTTCCAATGGAGGTATATACACTATTCCTTGCCATAATTGCCATCATAAATACGTTGGTGAAACTCAGCGTAAATTGGAGAAAAGGCTCAGTGAACATAAAATAGATATAAAAAATAGCAATTCTCTAAGTGCATTATTCTCCCATTCATTGCAGCATAATCACACCTTTGACTTTAAACAGGCAAAATTAGTTAAATTTATTTCAAATAAACCGCGCCGGAGACTTCTTGAATCTGCGCTTATCGCATTTTCAAGCACAATTAAACAACGTGCAGGTTTCTATAATATAGCGCCATTAATAAGTAAACTTTTATTAAAAGAACATAATTTAACTGTAGACACAGGTTAACCTTCTCACACCATTCAAACACCCCCTGTAATAATTAACACATAACCTCAATCTATAAATTACATAAAAAACACTCATTCCATTTCTGTTAAAAACCTATATTTGAATTTCAACAGATATATCTTTTTTTCCAGTAAGAATATTAACTGCGTTCATATTTTAAAGTTACATTAACAACTATATGACGTCACTAAAATTTCCCCCTCTCTAACAGCGCCAACCCTCCCCCTCCTTTTTGAATTTCCAACGTCTTTTTTTTCCGTTTTTCTAAAATAGAACTGCATCACAGTGCACGTGAAACATTTTCAAATATTTTGTACTGGTATTTTTTGTTTCTTAATCTCATTCATCCAGAGGAAGTCTCAAAATAAAGACGAAACGTTGATGGATACATAATACGGTTTGCTCCTTTTTATTTCTCTATTTTGTCGGAATACTATTTCCATTATTTTCATCGTATATATATATATATATATATATATATATATATATATATTGTACTGATAGTAATTATTTGTTTGTTTAAAACAAAATATATAAGTATGTCACCCAAAAGAGTGCTCAATGTTTAGACAGAGCCAAAATAAGTGAATTTAGTTTACAAACAAATGGCTACACATAAGCATACATGTTTTAGCGAAAACCCAGTAAGGGAATCGCTTCATCAGGCCAAGGACAACTTGGCCTAACGAAGCGATTCCCTTACTGGGTTTTCGCTGAAACATGTATGCTTATGTGTAGCCATTTGTTTGTAAACTAAATTCACACACACACACACACACACACACACACACACACACACATATATATATATATATATATATATATATATATATATATATATGAGTGTGTGTGTGAATTTAATTTACATATAAGGGAAATAACCATTTTAAGAAGTACGAATTATAGAAGACCGTGCCATGAGGTTTTGATAGCCGAGTGAGATAGACAGAGATAACTAAAGAGAGAGAGAGAGAGAGATAGAGAATAGAGGTAGAGAGAACATAGACGTTGAGAGTTAGTATTGCCAATTGAACTAAGAGAAGTTAGTACGAATTGCAGAGTTAATGAGAAGGAGTTCTGGCTATAACTTTGCATAACAAGCTATTTAAGAAAGTATAGGAGATTATAGTATTATAGATATTGAGATTGTCCAAAGATGTCATTCTAACATTTTGTGGAGTGTGTCGTGTAGTCGTGCGGCTCAAGCAGGTAAATTTGTTAGCTGGACTATAATACTTTATTCAACATTTTTCTGCAGGTAGATACGCCTGCCGTCTACTTTAAGATGAGTAATGGTTTCAAATCGGAAAAGATAGAAATGAGATTAGTGACGACATTCACCGAAAGACCTTTTTAGAAGATAAAAATTTGAAGAGATTCGAGGGAACAGAAAAGCAGTAAATGTTTACGCCAGCACAATCAAAAGATTAGCTTGACTAATCCCTTTTCCCTCGGGCACCTAGGGAGAAGGCTACACTATACAACTAAACTTGCTTTAATTACGGGATTCACAGAAAATGTATTTGTGACACTATAACAGATGTCTCACGTTAGGGAATGGACGTCAGAAAAGTGATACCAATCACTGCCTATACGGGTCTAGAACTGAGAGCATACTTTTTTTTTGGCTTTTAGTCAGCAAAAGAATCTGAGAAACTGAGACAGGGACAAAAAGTACACGGAGTAATTGAGGAGATTCTAGCTGATCTATAAAAAAATATTACTTCGTTACTGGAGGTGACATTACCGGAATAGTATGGTGTGATGCAGACAGCATTGCATCAAGCGCGGTCGTGGAGATTGTTGATTTAATGGCAGAACGGCTCTAATTATATATACGTGGCCGAATTAGGTGCTATTTATCAATTGCATTATCACATGAAGATTGAGAGAAATCTTAATAAGAACTGATTCAACCACGCTGCTAGATTAAATAAATTGTACACTGGAAGAGAGTGAAAATAATTGAACAAATGTTATGGAGTTCACGACATAAATAGCGCGATTAATGCGGAATGGCGTTGAGTGTGATAGGGTTAAAAAAATTAGACTCATCATACTCAACGACACCATTCTGGCATATTGTGGACGTGTTGGCTTGCAGATGCATCCAATCAGACGTTACCCCCCCCACACACACCATCCCTAAATAAGAAAATAGGGACGCACATGCGTTTTCTAGACAGTCCACAATCTACAGGTCGGCAGTCTACAGTCTAGAGTCTACAGTTTATCACAGGCAGTTAGTCTGTCGACGAGATATGGCGATGGATAACAGATAAACCAATAAAAAAATACCACTCTGCTTCTAAGGATGACGCAGAAACAGGGACGCGACATCGACCCTGAAACTGAATAAAGATCCAATTATTTTGAGAAATGAAGTGCGCCGACGTATAATGATACAAACAATTCAAGGACACGGTGAAATATGGGAATAAGGTACGTTTTCCTTCGTTTTTAGAACTCCTCAAAAGCGCTGATTTGTCGTAAAAGTGAATATTGACGCAATATAAACAAACACCCCTCTCGCCCAAGTAACACACAGTGTGCTGGGAAAATAATTTTAATGCGGGGATTAGGGTACTTAGAGTTAATATCCGAATTATATCTGTAGTGCTTGTAGCTTCAGGGAGAAACAAAGCAGATGCGCTAACACGTTCAAAAAACAGTAGTTACTTGAAAAAGAAGACCTCACGCTACACAATCTAAGCATCGGTGAACTGAAAGAGTTCCGTGACATAATTCACATAGGGGTGGAAAGAACATTTAGTTTGACTTTATGTCGAGAACATCACCGATATAACCTCCCACAACACCAAAGCCAGTCTGATCTGTATAATCTGCCGAGTATTCGGCGATCCCCCGCCGGCGCTGGTGGAAAAAAGTATGCTCTCAGTTCTAGACCCGTATAGGCTGTTATTGGGACTGAAGGCAGTTAGATTTAATAGATGTCAGCTCTACTACTAAGTTATCTGAATTTATTTTTTTCAATAGAAATTTTAAAATAAAGTGTTGTTTTCTTTTGGACGACAATTTTATCATACCACTATTCTCATAACCCTAGAGTAATTGGACCTTCGAAAAGTTACCCAAGATGAGCTATTAACAAAACATACTATTGTGGGATGGGGACATATTTGCCAATGATTGACTGTAGACTAAGGGAAAAAAGCAATATGGATAGAATTCAATGCTGAACCGGCATTTGCAGTTGCAAAGGAATTAGAAAAGGTGACGTTTGAAGGATATTCAGTAGTAGAAGTGATAATGGAAAACGACACTCTTTTTCCCTGAAAAATTCTCAAAATAAGAAAAAAAAGCATATATATCTGATAGAAAACAAATGGTAAGGTGTCAACATCGGACGGTGAAAACAATAGCTGAGAGAGGAAGGATAATCAGCTGAAATAGCTACAGCGTGGCTTCTAAAGTTGGCCAGCGAAGGAAAATAATGGTTCATAAAAAGTTTAGAATCGGAAAAAAACAGGTAATATAATGAATAAGATCTTGGTCACTAAAATTACTTTTTACTTGATGAGAAATTAGTTTACTATAGATCGAAAAATTGTCATGTCAATGTAAGACTATCTGTACATTAACTGTATAAATAATATTATCAATATCTCGGTATGTTATTGAACACTGTTATATAAACCCAGTGAATATTTTTCGGTTATATCCTTAACCTAGATTACTATCTATCTATCTATCTATCTATCTATCTATCTATATATATATATATATATATATCTATTTATCTATCAATCTTAGATGGTAGATTCTTGATCCCGTTAGATTCCAAATATTCTGGCAAACATATGAATAATATACGGACGCGTTTAAAGATTCTCATATCCACACTTCCAGTTGTACTACCTCCAAAATCAACTCGACAATATTAAATAAATAGATAAATATCTAAATTCTTTTGAATGGCAAATTGAAACATCATTAAGAGAATAATAGCAAAGGGTTTTATCTTTTAATGAAACTTGTTTGATACAAGACATATAAATACCTGATGTAAGGAGCTAACAAGAACAAATGACCGGGGCTATATATAAGAGGAAAACAGAGATAAGGAAAATAATTCCACAACCTTGCAGTTCTAAGGAAGAAGCTACTGGAAGACGAAGCTATCTTGCAATGGGGTATTAAATAGCGAATAAACGGAACAAAGAGGATGGAACAAAGAAAGTGGAGAATAAATCAGACAATATTGTAGCGTGCATTCCATTATATTATTTATAATATGCGAGACTGAGACTACAAACATAACATATACGATGGACACAACCACACTAGCCCAGAGACGTTGAAGATTTTCGTAGAAGATGTTAATGAAGCCCCAAGCCTTTCGATGCCCAGATACTACATTTCCACTTACGAAGGACCTGTAAGTTTTTATAAATTTGATAAAGTTATTGTTCAGTAACCATATAAAAATATTTTGAATCTAGTTCAGTTCTTTAATGATCTATATAATATTCAGCGTCTTCCTTCCTTAGTGCATACGTTACGCTTTGAAAAAGGCCAAATACAGTTTTTGAAAGCCAAACTGTTTCAAAAAAGGCTAAGTCCTTGGAATTTAGACCAATCTGTACAAGAATATGAGGGTAACCTCCCTTTGGTGTAGACTGGTTTTCAAATATCATTATAATAATATATGATCATTGTTTTAATGGTGTGAGAAAGAAACTTTTAACAATTTTTTAACAATATATTGCAATAGAAAAGAAAGGGCAGGTTCTACTAAATTACAAATATGTTTCTGCAATTAATCAAAAACATTAAGATGTGTCAAATATGTTTGTAAGCTACGCTCTGCATGGTTAATGAGAAAAAGTGTTGGGTTGAAGAAATGGTATTTTTCAAATGACATAGCCGTCGAGACATATGTTTTATCTATATTACCCTCATAATAAATGGTTCGTTGTCTTAAGGAGAATTACTCGTTGTCTTAAGGAGAATTACCTCCTATCACCCGGGGAAATCTCATCAGTATGCCCTGTATTTAAGAATTCAGGTGATCGCTCATTCTCTTCCCAGTACAGGCCAATAAGTCTCCTGTGCGTCATGAGTAAGTTGCTGGAATCTGTGTTAAATACAGAAGTAATCAACCAACTCAACAAAAATAACCTTCTTAGTGACACACAATATGGTTTCCGTTCTGCTAAATCTACAGCAGATGTGCTTACAGTTATATCTCATATGATTAGCGAATCTCTCGACGGAAGCAACCTTTCTAGGGCAATTGCTCTTGACATATCTAAGGTCTTAGATAGGGTATGGCATGAAGGTTAACTTCACAAGAACTCTAGTTATGGTATAGCTCGAAATGGCTTCTCAATTATTAAATCATTTCTTTCTGACAGGTTAATTAGTTGTTGATGGGCAAAAATCAGAAGCTCACAGTATTAAATAGGGGTCCATCCTGGGCCCAACTCTTTTCTTGATCTACATTAATGATCTTCCAAATCACATCCTTACATCATTTATGCTGATGACACTACCATCTATGGTATCTAAATCAGTAAACGACCAAGTTCTCTCCAATTTTCTCTCCTCTGATCTTGTGCACGTGATACAATGGGGAAAGAAGTGACTGGTTACTTTTAATGCATCTAACACATTAAGCTTCTCTCTTTACATCATCAACGTTCTGATCCCCATATGGCATCAGTTGAAATGAATGGCTCTCGTCTTGAGGAGGCCTCAAGTTTTGACAAACTTCTGGGCTTGACCTTTACTCCTGATCTTAAATTGTACACGAACATCAAATCTGTTGCCAAGGCCGCTGGAAAAATGCTGGGATCCTTCTATCGATCCAGTAGATATCTCACTGCTGATGCAATTTTCTATCTATATAAGAGCAAGGTACGTCCAAGGATGGAATACTGTTGCCACATCTGGGCAGGAGCTGCTAGAAAGGACTTGGCCTGCCTTGATAGAGTTCAAAATCGACTTCGTAGCCTTGTGGGGAATGTCATTTTCTCTTCCCTGCAACCTCTTTCTCACAGAAGAGATGTTGCGAGTTTGTCTCAACTTTATCATTATTTTCATGGCAAGTGCTCGGCTGAGCTCCATTCTATGGTCCCCCCCTCGCCAAACTTTCACAAGAAACATCCGTCTAGCAGAAAACACTATCACTAATTTCACCTACTATTTATCTGTGCCTAAACCTAAACATAGATTCCATGAGCAAAGCTTCTTTTTTAGAACTGCACGCCTATGGAATTGTTTTCCGTTTTTCTTCTTTCCAGCTGACTATAATATGGTTATATTCAAGTCTAACGTAAACAAGTTCTTGATGAGCCGTTCGACTTGTTAACAAATTTACCGAATTTCCATTACTAACGATTACTATATTGTAGAATTTCTACTACACACTCTTGAACCCTTATCCTCGAGTGACCTCTTGACCTTAATAAGTGGGGATGCCTATGTAAAAAATGGCTGAAACTCCTTATTTTCCTCGAAAACTAGTACAGCACGTTTAGTTAGAATATGAACAGCCTTTGACGAGTTATTTGTTGGATTGTTCGAGGTGAAATTCAATTGGATCGTAGTTTTTGTGCCAATTTATGGAACCAAAACTGTATCTGTAATATATTGCTTCAGCATCGAATGACAATCTAAAGGTTTGATATGGCGTCAATTTGACATGCCAAATAAAACCGAATTAATTATATATCTCATAAGTTTTTTTTCATACAGCCCAATATTCACGGTGAAAGGAAGAGTATTAATGTCAAATTATCTTTATGCAAGATTACATATACAGAAATTATATACATATATATATATATATATATATATATATATATATATATATATATATATATGCGTGTGTATGTGTGCGTGCGTGTGTGCGTGTGTGTGCCTGTGTGTCTCTGTGTGTCTCTGTGTGTGTCTTTGTCTCTGTGTGTTGTTGTTAATAAAATAAATATAAAATATAAAATACTATATTATATATATATATATGTACGTGTGTGTATGTGTGTGTGTGCGCGTGTGTGTGTGTGTGTAAAATACACTTGGATGCAAATGTATGACAGTAAAGAACCACGGCAATATAACGCTAAATGAAAAAAAAAAGATGAAATTCCTTTTCTGATCGACTAGTCCAGCCGGAAATAAATGAGGATTCTCTCTAATCTACCTCACCTGTAAGCCGGTGAGATGTGTCCATGTCCAGACTAATCTTCACTGCTAAGTACCAGTTCACGAACCGTCCAGCCTGTGATGTTATTTATCAATGGAGGTAGACATAGCCTCAAATAAACGAAATGGTCACGATGAAATCGCCGGGCAAATACGCAACTCAAACTTTCCAATTACACCACATAAAACTGTTCTTCTTACATAATCCTCATTTTTCTACATTACAACTAGAAAAATCATGATTTAACGGGTAATCTTTACATTGTTAATGATTTATTACCATCCATGAGCGGTACTTACCCAAGCCATGTTGAAAATAATCGACATAAACAGAAGGCCGTGTCACGTAAAGTGACATGACATGTTGACGTCAATGGAATAAGTTCAGCAGCCACTAAACCATTTTATTGACTACTAGTATGGGTTCCCGGCGTTGCCCGGGTATTTGGAGGTGTATGTTGAGCAAAAAAAATAAATAAATAAAGCGGTCAAATTTTTAAACTTTGATCCCTATTATGACCCCTTAAAATTTATTCTTTTGGGCTAAACTCAAGTTATTAAGTTGGATCCATGTCCGAGGAACCTATATCTAAAATTTCGAGTGTTTAGACTGAAGATTGTCCGAGGAGTTTGGTAGAGTTCTCAAAGGTTAAATTGTTGAACTTTGACCCCTTAATCGCCAAATGTCTGGCCGAAAACCGATCACATAGATTTTCCCAAATCTCAGTACCCTGTATATCAAATTTCGAGTCTGTAGACTTAAAATTGACAGAGTTATTGCGTAGGGAAATGTACACAGACAGACAGACACACAGATATACAGAAAGACAGATACACAGACACGTTCACTTTTATAGATATACTAGCATGTCAGCTCAAAGTTGCCCGGGTGTTTGGAGGTGTATGTTGAGCAAAAAAAAAAAAAAAAAAAGAAAGCGGTCAATTTTTTTAAAATTTGACCCCTATTATTGACCCTTAGTTGTTTTGGGCTCAAATAAACTTAAGTTAGATCCATGTCGGAGGAACTTATATCTAAAATTTTAAGTGCTTAGACTCAAAATTGTCGGAGGAGTTCAGTAGTTCCCAAATGTCAAATCGTTGAACTTTGACGCCTTAACAGCCAAAATTCTGGCCAAAAACGGGTAACAAAGATTATTTTCAAATCTTAGTACCCTGCATATTAAATTTCAAGTCTGTAGACTAAAAATTGATAGAGTTATTGCGTAGGGAAATGTACAGACAGACAGACACACATACATACACAGACATACACACATACACTTTCACTTTTATATATATACTAGCGTTTCAGCCCGGCGTTGCCCGGGTGTTTGGATGTGTATGTTGAGCAAAAAAATAAAAAAAAGTGGTAGTAGGAAGGCAGGCTCTAATCCGTACCGCAAAGGAGGAAAAGAACGAGGAAACAATCTGTATGCTGTTACGACCACCGCCAAACCGGAAGTGACATTTAAAAAAAAATTAGGCTAAACAATCGAAAGGAGAGGATGACTTTAAAAAATATCGGCGAAAAAATGCCCCCCCCCCCTGTAGAAAAGTGCCCAGTTTAGGGTGAAGATATTAATGTTTTTAGCCAATTTTTCAATATTTGTCGTCTGAAAGGTCGATCTTTAAAATGATACTGATCTTGAGAAAATCTGTCGCCTCCGTCGAAAGTGTTAGGCAGACATGCAAACATACATACATACATACATTTATATATTGGTAACTAAAAATTTTCGACCCAAACCGATTAAAAAGCTTGCCCTATCTCTGAATACCCTTTATGTCAAATTTCAAATGTTTAGACCAGAAATTGTCTGAGCAATTTGGTAGAGACCGCAGAGGTAAATATTTTCAAAACTTTGACTCCTATTATGACCCATTAACATTTATTGTTTTGGGCTCAAATCAAGTTATTAAGTTAGATCCATGTCCAAGGAACCTATATCTAAAATTTCAAGTGTTTGGATTCAAAATTGTCTGAAGAATTTGGTAGAGTTCTCAAAGGTCAAATCCTTGAACTTTGACCCCTTAACAGCTAAATGTTCAGGCCGAAAACCGATCACATCGATTTTCCCAAATCTCAGTACCCTGTATATCAAAGTTCGAGTCTGTAGACTTAAAATTAAAAAAAGAGTTATTACGTGGGGATATGTACACAGACAGACAGACAGACACGCAAACACTTTCACTTTTGTAGATATAATAGATAGATAGACTAATAGATTAAACAAAAATATATACGTATACATAAATATATATGGAAGCAATTTTTGATTACTGTAAAAATTTTACGCAAATATTATGCAAGTATAAATCATGTAGAATATCTGCATGAATATAATTACACATAATAGTTAACTCTAGAAGATCATCCCATAAGAAAACCGAAAAAAAAAAGAATTAATTCAAATGAATGTTTAAAAGAATATGCAAATTAGCTAAATCTTTTGCAGATGAATTCAATTCCATGACACATGTATAAGAAAATTGCATTTTCTAAATAAATAGAAAAGAGGATTTTAAATATGAATATCAATACACACAAAATAAAAACGAATTTATAGGAGTATAGAGAGATAGATTACGAAGCGTTTTCTATTGTATTTCTCAAAGATATTGTTGAGGGATTTTATAGTTTTATAATACTAGATCCAAAATGACTGCATTTTATATTCCAAAGGATAAAATAATTGTTTTTCTGATATTTGGATACGTGCAATAAAACAAGATTGTTTTTCGTGAAGTTTTTCTGTATTAATTATTAATTCACGCGTGATTGTATGCAAACTTAATAATACATCTGTTGCATAATAATTTTAAAATAAGCTTTTTAAAATTCTTTTTCTTGGTAATGCATTAAATATTATTTTAAACTATTTTATAAATTTTAACCGTACAGTTTTACATAATGGTATAAAAAGTGAAGTTTTAGTCAAAAAGTTGAAAAATCTTTTTTCAAACCTGTTAAACATAATTTTATTTCAAACCTGTTAAAAATATTTTTTTTCAAGCCTGTTAAAAATATTTTTTTTCAAACCTGTTAAAAATAATTTTTTTTCAAACCTGTTAAAAATAATTTTTTTCAAACCTGTTAAAAATAATTATTACATGTATTTTTTCTAACCTATTCTTTATAATAAATATCACTCATACTATATTAATCATATATTTGGGAGATATATTTACCTTTTGATATCAGGCCCAATAAACTTAGCCAAAGTTTAGCCTCGAAAGTGACCTTAAGATAAGTTAAAATTTTAAAAAATTACATTAAGTAAATTCCGTTAAACCTTGATTTTTTGTGTACATGTGTATAAAATTGTTTCAAGTCAAAATGTCTTTTTTATAATATAATATCCATAACGTGATGTTTATCTTTGTTCAAAAGTATTTAGTAAAGAAATAGATATATTTCCATAAAATACGTAAATTGTTTATATATTTTCTTTGAAATAATTTTGAATATTTTGCATCAACAAGTTTTATAACACTTAATTATTAATTAATCAGTTTTTTATTTGATGTGAAATACGAACTGTGCGCAAATAATGCCATTATTATTTAGAAATCGATTGTTTAGTAAATTATCAAGAAGGCTGTTATATAGCCTTAATTTAAAAAGGGAATATTTCTGCATTAGCAACATCGCATTAAACTTATTTGTTTGAATTTAAATAGCGTTCGATTTAAGAATTATTCATTGTTTGTTTTTGTTTTTTAGAATTATTCATTGTTTGTTTTTGTTTTTAAGAATTATTCATTGTTTGTTATTGTTTTTAAGCATTATTCATTGTTTGTTTTTGCTTTTAAGAATTATTCATCGTTTGATTTTGTTTTAACAATTATTCATTGTTTTTGTTTTTAAGCATTATTCATTGTTTGTTATTGTTTTTAAGAATTATTCATCGTTTTTCATTGTTTTTAAGAATTATTCATTGTTTGTTTTTGGTTTTTGCATTATTCATTGTTTGTTATTGTTTTAAGAATTATTCATCGTTTCTTTTTGTTTTTAAGCATTATTCATTGTTTGTTATTGTTTTAAGAATTATTCATTGTTTGTTTTTAAGAATTATTCATCGTTTGTGTTTGTTTCTAAGAGTTATTTATTGTTTTTAAGCATTATTCATTGTTTTTGTTTTGAAGCATTATTCATTGTTATTGTTTTTAAGAATTATTCATTGTTTGTTTTTGTTTTTAAGAATTATTCATTGTTATTGTTTTTAAGAATTATTTATTGTTTTTGTTTTTAAGCATTATTCACTGCTTTTGTTTTTAAGCATTATTCATTGCTTTTGTTTTTAAGCATTATTTATTGTTATTGTTTTTAAGCATTATTCATTGTTATTGTTTTTAAGAATTATTCATTGTTATTGTTTTTAAGAATTATTTATTGTTTTTGTTTTTAAGCATTATTCATTGCTTTTGTTTTTAAGCATTATTCATTGCTTTTGTTTTTAAGCATTATTCATTGCTTTTGTTTTTAAGCATTATTCATTGCTTTTGTTTTTAAGCATTATTCATTGTTATTGTTTTTAAGAATTATTCATTGTTTGTTTTTGTTTTTAAGAATTATTCATTGTTATTGTTTTTAAGAATTATTTATTGTTTTTGTTTTTAAGAATTATTCATTGCTTTTGTTTTTAAGCATTATTCATTGCTTTTGTTTTTAAGCATTATTCATTGTTATTGTTTTTAAGAATTATTCATTGTTATTGTTTTTAAGCATTATTCATTGTTATTGTTTTTAAGAATTATTCATTGTTTGTTTTTGTTTTTAAGAATTATTAATTGTTTTTGCCTTTAAGAATTATTAATTGTTTGTTTTTGTTTTTTAAGAATTATTCAGTGTTTTTAATTTGATTAATAATTATTTGTTTATTCCTGCACTTCTTAACCCAATTTTTGCAGTATTTGATGGTCTGCTACTTCAAACATACGTAATTTTACATATATAATTCTGTTTTTGTTTTTCAAATTTTTATTGAATGAAATTTAGATTCTGTGTAAATCTGAACATTATTTTTTATTTTTTAAATACAATTTTTAAATAAATAATAAACGGATTTTAATCTTTAAATTCCATAAAAGGATAAAATGTTTATTTAGAGAAAATTATTTAGCAGAAAATAAAACAACTTTCCCTTTTAAATTAATTTTTTTCTTTTTTTTATAATTAATATTGAATGAGTTTAATCTCATATTATTTTTTTATTTTTTTAATGCTTTTTGCAAAACTCTCTCATTCAGTATCAACAATCTCCCTGTCCAACATATCTTGTTTGTTTTATCTCCAGCATGATGGCATTTTTCAGTTACTAGACCCAATATTTACATCGGTTGGCTGAACCGGCTTCCTCAGTATGTGAAATTCAGAAGTGGTTCTCGGTCACTTGCATATACCCGTCAAGGGAAATGTCGATCTTAGGGTTGTTTTTCCATTCTTGCAAAGAGGTTTCGGCCAAAATGTGGTGATCGAACGATGGTGTTCTATCCTCATTCTGCCATATATATTGACTTATTAGCACTCAGTTATGCGCAAATAAAACATTCCGCTTTCCATAGAAACTGGACTTAAGAAAAATGAATTTAAAAAGTAACTGGCAAATATACTCGATGAACAAATGCAATAGAGATCCAAACAATTGCACTTAAAGGAGTGGTAAGAATCTTTAAAATATCTTTCGGTTGGAATATCTAAGATAATGAGTGAATGTGTGGAATTCTGTAGGATTCCCCATTCCCAGATTGAAGGAAATTTTATGAACAACGAAACGATTAATTAGAGAGACGACCCTATAAAATAATTCACACATGTTTAATCTATCTGCTTCCTTTATCGACAGTCAAAACTCGGAACCGTACGAAGTAATGGGAAAAGTTTGAAACGCTATTTCATACAGAATTACATTCAGTGTGTTTCAGCTAATGTTACACATACGTTTCTTAAAAAATACTATCAGTCGAAAATATAATATATAAATAAAGAAAGTTATACTGTAAATACGGCAAGAATTGCACTATGACGTCTCCTATAAAGGTAATCAAAAGCGAGTCAAAACGCTTTGCAAAAAATTTAAGGTATTGAATATTGACCGTTGCAACGTTCTATTAATATCTATATTCAATGAAGTTTAATGAAATTTGATTTTTTTCATGTGTATATGGTTTTTAACTTGAAGATTACTTTTGATAATATACCACATGATTTAGTGAAACGAATTACTATTTTAGAGCGATTAAAATCCTGAAAGTCTTCAGGAGACATTAAATGTGAATCTAATGCTGGTGCGGAGAGCATGAAAACGTTTTAAATCAACTGGTGAGATAATTATATTTTTGATAGGCCAAAATTATACAAAAAATCATTCGTGACTCGTGTAGAATATTCAACAAGCGTTTGTAGCAGGTTATCGAGGCACTGCGCGGTTACATTGAATAAAGTTTGGATATATTGAATCCCGTAATACTATTGTATATATTTACGTTTGGGTGATCTGTATTGTTTAATTTATTTAATAAATATGAGCAAACACTCTGAAACATTAATAATTCAAACTGTCTTTTCTTCATCAGGTAAACTGACACGTGAAATAAAAAAAAAATCACGAAACAGATCAAATAATATCATGTCTACTTCAACAATATTCTTATAAACAATTACCCGCTATCTATAATGAAATATAGTTTGCTTAAAGCGTTGCTAGTAAAAATATGCAACTGTATATGAAGAAAGTTTTCAATATAGATTACTTAGATGGTCGAATGAGGTGACTTATGAACAAAACTAGGCAAACGAACGAAGGTCGCTCTTAGATAATTCATTTTCTTATATCTATTTACTTATCAAAAGTGTCCAATATAAATCAGCAAATAATGGTGTACTCGATATAGCACCATTAAAGCATAACATGGATCAGAGACGTATTGGAATTCTCAGAGTTTAGAAATGTCATCTCATGGATTAATCTGAAAGCGGGCTTATTAAGTGTCAAATCGCTTCAAAGCTTCGAATTCTATTTTCCACCGTTAACCAATTAAATAAGCAATTTATCAGAAGAGATAAATAATCAATATTATCTCGCCTAGATCGATAAGAGCCTTCTGATGTAAATACTCATTAGTAATATTAATATGGCGTCCTATTTTCTTCTTTTATATCCGTGTATATTGCCCTAAATATACGCGTATGTACAGAAAGAAAGAACGGAAGGGAGAAAGAGCGAGATAGTAAGATACACAGAGTGAGCGAAAGAGAGAGAGAGAGAGAGAGAGAGAGAGAGAGAAATCGAGGTAAGAGAGGTAATATGAGAATAAAGAGGGAAGTACTTCCTCTTACATCATACAATTACGGTTTAACGGGGCAGTGCGTCGACGTCACCAATTATAAATGGACGCGCCAGGCAGCGCCGGCCAATGATTATGACAACCATCGCTCACTGCGTTGATATCAATTACTATTCAGAGCGAAACAACGGAACAACGGAACTATTTCGGGGGGGGGCGCTATTGGTTTTCTTTCTATATTTTAGAAGTAAATTAATTGGATCAATGCGACTGATTTCACAAATATCGTCAGGGACTCATGCCATTCTCAAATATATAAACAGCCATCACAAGGATACCCCCTTCGTGTAGACAGACCAGACAGTTGCGTTCCATTAATCACCAATAAATCATCAGGTTATCTTATACAAGTTAACTTTGCTTGCTCTCGATCGCCTTTCAACTTAATTTTTTGAATTCATAGTAATATATTACAAATACAATATTTAAATGTATTATAAGATAATATTTATTTCTAAATAATTTTAACATGATAACATACATATAGTTTTAAAACTTTGTATATACATCTTTTTTTTTAATAGATTAACTTTCCATGACTCAATTAACTCTATGACGCGCGTATAATCTCCATTTTCTTTCCCTTCTCTTTCTCAGAGATTCTAATGGTAACGAAACCATATGACAGGCAGCGGATGGTCACTCTCTTCTTTTGGTTTTCTTCTTCTCTTTCCATTACGCGCAGTTTATTTTATTTTATTTTATTTCCTTCTCTCTATATCCGTATGTTTCTCCCTCTTCTTCCTAGGTTAGTAAACGCGTGTCAAGGCTTTTACGTATAAGAACGTGCATATTTAGGGGCGAGTGTGTGTGTGTATGCGTGTGTGTGTGTTGCGCGCGTGTGTGTGTGTCTGTTGTCACGTCGAGCTACCGAACAGCCGTTATAAATGTCATAATGTCCTTGTTTTTTTAAAAAAATCCCTCCCACCCTCTCTATAAAATGTATTAAGTGGATTGCTACTACCACCCCCTCTGGTTATTTTGACGGTCGAGGCCCGATTCTTTTTCTTTCTTTATTTCAGTATCAAAAATGTAATTGTCTAGTTTAGATGCTTGAAAATACCATAAGGTTGAAATAAATTATTGCATCGACAATTATGTAATTTCCGTGTTATATTTTTATATTATATATATATATATATATATATATATATATATATATATATATATATATATATATACATATACATAAATTTATGAACAGTACATAGGTCCCTAGCAAAGTCGGATCAAAATATTTTGATTGTACTATCCTTCAGGTTGGCAGGTGTGGCACAGAAATCAAAAAGAGAATTGGAAATTTAAAACAACTTTTAATCGCATGAAATGCATTTTTACCAACATTAACCCTCATTTCATTTTTACCAATATTAACCCTCATTTAATTCTAATTAGTAATATAACTTTCACCTTCCAAAACTAATAAAAGTAAACTCAAAGATACATGCTATGAGAGCACACGTATGATCTATCCTTCTATAGGAACGTGAATACCAGACCCTTACGAATCATCAGGACAGCGGCTAGAAAGCATGGAGATGTGGTTCATTCTGAGAAGTGGTTGGCATGGCTGGATACACGATCTCCCTTCTTAATACCATCAGAGAAAGACGGGTCAATTGTTCCGGCCATATAGTCAGGGCTGATGGACTAGAGAAACTGTTATGTAGTGGCAAAATATGCAAAAACAAGAGCATAGGAAGACAACGCACAAAATTTCAAAGAACAATGAGGGTATCAACAATGAACTCATGAGAAAGATGGAGAATAGGGAAAAGTGGAGAGCCATGACCGTCGATTTCTGTAAAACCAGACCGTACACTTGAAAAACGAGTATCTCACTGCTTTTACAAAATAATGCCAGACCCCCCCCCTGCAAAAACATAACGTTATCCACATCCATTAAAATAGACATTGAAATAATTGTGCCCAGTGGATTAGGTTACAATATAATAGCAACATCGATCATTTCCAAGAGAAAAGAGGATGCGCTCTAGAAGGAGGGTTAAGATTATATTGTTAAGATTGGGGATCTTAATCACATTATCACGTTGTTGCTACCGTGGAAAATTCACGATTGTCAGAACGTTTTAAATGGTGTCGGGGAGGGAGGGACAAATAGCAAGAATAAATGTAAATGGTCAGAGAAGTGAAATTATGTAAATAAGTAAAATATTGTGACAAACGCGAAAGAAATGAAAGTGAGAGAAATTGAAATAATTTCCCATGACATCAACAACTATGTTCCCCTTGTGAACTCCTATTACAAATATTTACACACACACACACACACACACACACACACACACACACACACACACACACACACACACACACATATATATATATAGTAAGTTATAAAATATATATGGCGATTAAGCTACACTGAATATTCCGCGTTTCATCCACTCTAGGATTCTTCAGGCTTAGGCGCATAAGCCTGAAGAGTCCTAGAGGTGATAAAACGCGGAATATTCAGTGTAGCTTAATCGCCATATATATTTTATAACTTACTAACTAGCTCTACCTACGTATTGAGCAATTTTGAAGTAAATACTTAAAGTTTACGCATAAATTTATACTTTCGTGTATTAATTGTATGTGAGTAAATGAAGTAGTTATATATATATATATATATATATATATATATACTAGTTAGAAGCCCGGCTGTACGATAAGCTTAAACATGATATTTTAATTTATGCAGATTACGTATGTATTATAATAGGATCAATCCTCTATTAAATATTATATATTATGAGAAATAATTTCCACAGTTTACTAATTCCCAAAAATAAATAAATAATTAAATAAATCAAATCAAATCAATAATAATGATAATGTAGTTCATCAAATTTCGTCTGTGTTTGTTCATGTTAGCTGATATTTGTACTTGACCATGAATGCCCGGAAAACTCGCTTCTGATTAATATTTAGTTTTAAAATATGCTAACAAAGAAATGATTTGCAGCGATGTTAAATTGTACCTGTTCTTTTATCGTAAATTTAATTCATTAATTAGAAACAAATCAAAATAAAATCCTGAGGTACATCCGGGATCATAAGGTCGGTAGTCGAATGCTCTACCAGTGATCTATCTTTCTAGATGTCAGCAAATTTGTTTTTCTAAGAAGAAATTATTTGTTAAGATTTTATTATCTCCTTTGCCGATGCAATCTAAAATATTCTCTTTTATCTATAAGAAATGAAAACTATTTTAAGGATCGTATTTCTTCGATGTTCGATACTTATCGGACGAATTCCTGTACAAAACATATCTAAGAACACTGCCAAATGTGTGAAATTTGCAAAAGATAAGCACAACTGTTTCGGAACCTACAAGGAAGAAACACACACACACACACACACACACACATATATATATATATGTTTTTTTTTCAATCATAGTTCATGCTTTATTAATACGTATTCTTTTATTTAGGAACCTCGATGCATGTCAAATATAACTGCAGAACACACAGAAAAAATGAGTACAAATTAATATTCTAATTTCCAAGTGCTGTTCATCTTACCGTTTATTTCTATCAAGGTGTTAAAATTTGGACCTCTTGACGGCAACTGTTTCGTGTCGCAGAAACAATCATATAATTGTTATGTAAATTTTTGAATATGCTCCGCCCTAATCCATCAGAAAAATAAGAACTCATTACCTTTAAAGAGACATTTTTTTAAACATTGGGACATCATTATATGAATCTAAAAAAAATACTATTGCAACTACTTTTCGAATACTCTAAAATTTACTTCTTTGTTTTTTTTTACATTATTAATACTTCTTTATTTTTTATTACGTTAAATATTTATTTTATTTAAATAATAACTACCCTCTGTAATATTATTTTATGATATTTTATTTATTATTTTTATACGCTTTTATATTGGTAGTAAATTTTATCAGTGATATTTATTAACGTTAACACGAAAGCAATTGCGGTTATGTTCCTAAAGAATTTGGGTTGGACCTGAATAGAAATTAAATGTACTAAACAATGAAATGACACCCGTTTGTTTTGTTTGCCTCCGGGAGATAAAGGCGGAGTGTCACGACTGATTCTGGATTTACACATTATAAATTTCGGTAAATAAGAATAACGCCCGACTTCGACTTTAACTTCGCAGTAAACGGTTTTTGATCAGATTCAGTTCTGGTATTAAATACAATCCGTAATATAACTTCCAGCGAGAGTTTAAATTTTTTAATTAATTAATTATTTTATCAAATTATTAAGTAGTAATCACAGTCTCCGCCCTTTCGGATTATTATTATTATTATTATTATTATTATTATTATTATTATTATTATTGTTGTTGTTGTTGTTTTTATTGTTGTTGTTAGTGGTGTTGTTGTTTTTGTTGTTGGCTCACAAGGAGCTTTCACACAGGTCTTCAGAGAGCTTTCCTGCGGCGTTCGCTGGAAGCTGAGTGACGACAAGTCTCCCCAGGTTTCCAGTACTCTCCACCTCTTTCGATAATATTTGCAAATAAATTTGCCTTATCGCAACAGCTGCTTGCCATTGATTTCTCGTTGGTAGCAGCTATTGGTCTTTGCTGGAATTTGAGTGGCAATAAGCCTCCCACAGATCCCAGTTCTCTTCGCACTTAATCGGCTGAGGTCTGCTCAGTTCATCGGTCTTTCCTTTCTAATAATAATAATAATCACAATAATCATAATAATAATAATAATAATAATAATAATAATAATAATAATAATAATTATTATTATTATTATTATTATTATTATTATTATTATTATTATTCACCAAGTAAGGGTTTTCACACAGGTTAATACACTAAGAGATTCTTGGCCTTTGAAACAAGATCAAAGTGCAGTATCTGTTCTGATACTACACTTTAATTTTTTGTTCTCAGTTACTGTAAAAGAAGATCCTCTACAACTGAAACATTTTATTAAATGTTTGTTCCTTTCTCCACATTAAAAACGACCGTAGTGTCTAACTCTGTCCTCGTGGGGAGGCAAAGTAAATAGAAACCTTATAAAGTACTTATGATCATCAACCGTACGTTGCCACAATTACAACCAGATAGTTAAGTCTTCCTAACTTTCAAGCTATCATATTTTATATTAAAACGGATAGGAAATAATAATACATGGATAATTTATTAAATGCGAATGAAAATAATGTTAATAAAATACCGTTGTTACTTCTCGAATAAATAGTAATATAATATCATCAGGTTTCCATGATATTACGTAACATCACCTGCTTTTTATGTCAACAATTGTGCATAAATACAAGGATAAATAAAGTACTAAAAATGAACTAAAAATAACACATCATTTAATTTGTACGTTGCTCATTACATTATGACAGACTCTCATTTTCCTAAGTTTGAAAATAAATTGCAATTAATAACATCAGACAACAATTTATAAAATTAGATTCTTCGAAAAAACGATAAATGTTCTATTTACAAGATGATTTCGATAAGATTGCAAACTTTTTTTGTATCCGCACTTTTATTGATAGTACACACATCAAACTCTAGTCCCCTTCAAAGTAATCTCCTCTGGCTGCAATGCACTTGCACCATTCCAACAACTTCTGGAAGGCCACATAGAAGCCCTCCTGTCTGAGCGTGTCAAGACTCTCGCTACAGCCTTTTTTATCTTCTTAATTGTCTCATAACGACAGCCTATAAGTTTTCCTTGAGGGTAGGAAACAACTACAAATCATAGGAAGCAAGGTCCGGACTATAGAAGGGCCGAGGAACTGTGTTGATGCTTATCATGGTCAAATAGTCTGTAACAAGGATGTAGTTGTAGACTGGTACATTGGGACAAACTTCGCACAAATCTTTCGTAATCTTCAGTTCCTCGCGAATAATTGTGTTTACAGTTCTTACACTGACATCAAACTGTGCACTTATTGTCTCTACAGACACACAACCGTCCTTATTCATGAAATTATTATTTGGCCAACTCTGATTTCCTTACTTCTCTTATCATCACTCACAGTCTACTTGTTTTGCTTGAATCTCTTATGCCACTCAGAGACTGATGCTCGATTCATGCAAAATGGTCCAAAAGCAGTCTGAAGCATTCAATATGTTTCTGTGGCATTTTATCCAATTTTAAAATAGAATTCTATTGCATATCCTTCTTCTAAATTGTCTTCCCGCCCAGTTGCATTTGTGAAATTCATCAGCTGTGACAATCAGACTTTAGTAGGGTGACTTCCAATTACTGCTGTAACTGTTTATTTGAACCTGAAATTATAGCCAATTTTTAACGCATTCACAAAATCCTCTGGAAACTTATTGAAGGCACTTCGTATTTGTTCTGTTTGAAGAGCAGATTTTCATTCATGTTTTTGTTCGACATGTGACGTAAGGGATAAAGTATTAAGTAAAAATTCAGTTGTAATTGACACTTTTCTTGAGGTTAAAGGTTCAATCCTCGGTAGGGACTATATTAAGAATACAAATGGGGACTGCTTTGATGATTGACGGAAAAAGAGCACGCAACCCCTGTTAATTAAAAAAACAGGTCTTGTCTGTGCATATTACAAAGTACAACAGAAAGCCTTCTGCGTTTGACAAGATATACGTAAAAATCTACAAAATAGTCGAAGAAGTTTATTTAATTTATAATTTCGAATGATCTTAGGCAATAAAACAATATACAATTATATTTATCATTCAGACTAGTTACTTACTCTTTCCCAAAACTTATAATTGTAAAACCATTTTTTTATACAAGCAATAAAGCAGTAGAATCTAAGTAAATATGGAAAATGTAGTTGCAATGCCAACTGCATGGGTGTAACTACGTTAAGGTTTGGGTAATCGCGTCCAACAGCACGCACCTAACAGAATCAGTAATGGGACCTACCTACCAACGGAGGGTCTGGTTAACATGTTTGTGTCTTCAATAGCAGATCATTTGTGTAAAATCCCTCCTGTACTACGCACTTAACCATTGACTCGGTTACCATTTTGACCTGGAGTTCTTGGTGATTTTTCTTGGTGATTATTCACGTTCGTTTGAAAGAACTTCTCTTTGTAAACATAAGAAATGTCTCTTAGGTTTGAATTAGGCTCTTTGAGATTATATTATTGTGCAGTTACTTGAGTTTATTTTAGCTATATTGTGTTTATCTGCGTTTTTTTTTTCTCCCAGTCAGCACGTTTTATGTCGAACGTATTGTAAACGTATATAATCCCTATCGGGCTTATCTCTCTTTTTAAAAATAAAATGCATCCTTCAATCAAGCTTTAGATTAGTTAAGGCGGAAACGGTCAGCTGGCCTCCTAGTTTTTCTTTGAATTGTGAATATCTAAACTTTCCTTCATAATTGCAATATACATTCGTTGTACCACACAAAAAATATGACACACACACACACACACACACACACACACACACACACACACACACACACACACACATATATATATATATATTGTTATAACAAAAACCAAGAGTTTAAAGAATGGGTTGATAGCAACAAATAGTGCATTTTATCGTTAGTTACAATTGTTTCAAGACTATTCGGAAAAATCCAAACATTATGTCGTTTCAAAATTTAACAAGAACAACCTTTCTTCAGACTTGTGTAATAAAAACACTATATATATATATATATATATATATATATATATATATATAATTATGCATATCAGTACACCAAAACATCCAAACCAGATGAACAGCAAAGAGTATATAACGTAGTGTACAATAGTTGTTATAAATGGTATCTACATCAGTGCACCTATCGAAATAATCGAAATAATCCTATAATAAACTTTCGTATTATACATATATATATATATATATATATATATATATATATATATATATATTTTACATTTTCACATAAACAATAATAAGATTCCAGTTGGCATACTTTGCTAAAAAACGGATATATAATATATGCATATACATTGCGTCAGTATGATAAACGGCCCATAGGACACACTCTATAAATAAGTAGTGGTTTACGAAAGTTTGTTGAGAACCATAAAGCCAATATAAACAATTATATTCTATTACTTATTTAAAAAAGTTAGAGATTAGCACAAAATTCGATTAGTACTCATCTAACTAGAATGAATCTATATGTTTGATATTATTATAACAAATTGTTGATGGTGTATGTGTTTATTATGAGATAACGCGTCTCAGATACATGATGGTTCACGCCCTGCGGACTTAAAATTGCGTGGCACAGGATAGCAACCGTATTTTATAATTTAGTTAGAATGTTCGAAAAACTGTGGCAATACAACCCTTCCCAATTGGGCTTATTATGCGGTTATATCATTTGTTTTTGTGACAATGCGTCGTTTTATTCCACAGGCAACGCTGAATTTATAATCGACTCCAAGTGAACTGACATCATTTTCTTTGTTTCAGAAAATCAATACCTTATAAATATTCATAGCAATTACCTCTGCAACCGACACTGCCATAGAGTCGTGTTGTAACGAACCCGGTGATATTCATATGATGATTGATTAAGAACAACACTTCAATGTTGTATTCTGCCTTTAGTTTTAACTTCTTACGATCATACTTTGAAGACACAATATATATATATATATATATATATATTACATGAGAGTCACCACTCGAGGATAAGGGTTATTGCGTGTACAGTAATCAATGGGATAATATCGTAGTAATCGTTAGTAATGAACAGTTGATTAATTGGATTACTTAAGGGGGCAGTTTATCAGAAATTTGTTTATGTTGGACTTGAAGACATCCCAGTTGTAGTCAGGTGGGAAACAGGCAAACGGAAGAGAGTTCCACAAGCGTGCAGTTCTAAGAAAGTAGCTTTGTTCATGGAATCTACGTTTTGATTTAGACACAGATAAAGAGTGAGGAAAATTATTGACAGTAGTTTCAGATAGACGGGTGTTTTTCGTGAAACATTGGCGAAGGAGAGTCAGAGATTGGAGCTCAAACGAGCACTTGCCATGGAAATAACGATAAAACAAAGACAGGTTTGCAACGTCTCTTCTGTGGGAGAATATATATATATATATATATATATATATATATATATATATATATATATAATGTCTCCCCTTTTAAGAACTGGGTTCTTTTCGATGAACACTGTACGTTGAAATGAAAAAAAATGTCGGTCACTTAGCCTACATGCGTAGATCGTGATATTAAAATCACTTGATTTTCGACGTACTTGAATGATATTTATGCTTCATAAATGTTAATTTCAACTAAATTCTCGCCGCGATAAACGCTGGCCGAGGGTTATATTCCTTGCTACTTTCGTCATAAATGGCTTGCTAGCCAGGTTTGAATCGCTTGACCGGCGGAAATCGTGATTCTCTGCACTGATGATTCCCGAAAGAGTGAAACACTGGTGTCTGTAGGTATTAATATTATATATACAGGGTGACCCCCCTAAAAAAAGACCGAGGACATACAATTGTTTTTCTGAGCATTTTACAGTCAACGGAGAAAAAAAGGCCAAAGTGTTTTGATGTGATGTTTTGAATGTAATAAACTAGTTATGCCCAAAGTTTCATTTCATTCGGACAAAACACTTAGAAACGGGGCCTAATTAGGGTTTGGGCCCGTTTTTTGGGTTACCCTATATATATATATATATATATATATATATATATATATATATATATATATATATATATATACCTGTCTCAACTAACAACTTTCTGTACACAAAATATATATATATATATATATATATATATATATATATATATATATATAGAGAGAGAGAGAGAGAGAGAGGGGGGAGAGAGAGAAAGAAAGAGAGAGACAGACAGAGAGACTGACAGACAGAGACAGAGAGAAATTATGCTTAAATATGATATTGTAGTACGTTCGAATGTCGTATTTATTATTATATAGTACCGTCTCTATTGATTTTTATATATTACACAATATATAGTAGTTGCCGCCCGGCTTAGCCTGGTTGCAAATAACGCTAAAATATTATATTTTAATTTAAACAGATTCCGTATTTATTATTGCTGGACCACTACTCTATGGATTATTGTATTGTACTAAATATATTATACTGATTTCAAAAGTAAAAAAAAAGATATATGATATGCGGTCTTTCTTTTAGCATCAAGGCCGAAACATTCAGTGCTACAGCCTTATACGTTACCGTCTGAATTAACCTGCTGAGATTAAAACTTCTAAAATTAATTAACGTTAATGTGTAAATTTATTTTTGCGTATACGTAAAATAGTATTTTTAGTCGACTAACGTCTGCCAAGTTCCAACTTTTCAATATTGACATTTAGCAGGCATTTTTTCGGCTAAATGTCAAATAGAATTTGATCCATATGTCCGAATCACCTATATTTCAAATTTTAAGTCTGTAAACAAAGAATAGGCAGAGTAGTTTGATAAAGACCATCTATCACACACACTGACAGACAGGTTAACTTATATCTTTCTATCTATTGGTTTCTCCCTTTCTCTCTCCCACTCTCTCTCTATCTCCCTCTATATGCAGGGTGGTCGCTAGAAAAGCGGGAAAATTTCTCAAACAACGAGTTATTTTTACAAAGAATAATTTTTACAAAGCTTTTCAAAGACAAATGTAATATTATACTCATAGATACTCAAAGATACTCAAAATGTGGTACGTTCACTTCACTGCAGCGTCTTAACCCAGAAATCCAAGCTCTACAACAAAAGAACCAATAAAAAAATAGCCACCACGCATGTTATTCATGATCCAAGCTGACCTCCAAATTTCCCGCTTTTCTAGCGACCACCCTATATATATATATATATATATATATATATAGAGAGAGAGAGAGAGAGTGAGAGATAGATAGATAGATAGATAGATAGATATCGATAGATCGATAGATAGATAGATACACATACATATACATAGATAGATACATAGTTGGGTAGATAGATAGATAGATAGATAGATAGATATCGATAAAAAATGTTATAATTATAATAGTCAAATTTTCTGTAATTAACGTCATTAATTTTATAATTACGTCTATTAAGCAAGTTCTATATGTTTTATGATATTTTAATTGCGTGTTCAGCTCACTCTTTAATTATTGCTTTATTTGGTGTTATCAGATACTATTTCTACTTTTAGATTCTATTCTTACTCATATCTTTATAAATTGTCTAACCAGTTCAGCAATGACTTCGTAATTGGGAAACCGTTATTAACGAGATGTACTAAATATTTACTGTTTTGCATGGAAACAAATTAGGTAACGATTAAACAGACGTGGTTCAATGTAAAAAAAAAAGTAATCAAAACGGTGTTGAGTGGACATTTATTATTCAAATTAAAATGACAGAAACTCTTGTAGATGTTTGAGATAATGACAAGTGCTTGGGAAGTGGTCAACAACGTTATAGAAAAAGGACTAAAAGCAAATGAGTCGACATATTCTTAATTTTTATTGTAAGAAAAGAAAACTTTTTTAATATTTAAAGTGTTAATAGTAACTGTTAATTTCTCGCTGCACGTAATTAGCTGAGTCTGAAGACCGTAAGACGATCCGTTGCTAATCACCTTGTCTCTTTTTTGGCTCGGGCTCTATGTGCTGTTTATAAATGTATGTGCATACGTATATATTAAAACGTTTGGATATGTACGGTAATGCCTTTCTATATAATAGGCTTCCTTAACAATAATAAAGAAAATTTGGTAGAGACCGACGAGTCTATTTTTTAAATTTGACCCCGATTTTGACTCCTTAACATTGTTTGTTTTGAGCTCAAATAAATTAAAATGTTTGATCCATGTCCAAGTAACCTACATCTAAAATTTCAAGTGTTCAGACCCAAAATTGGCGGAGGAGTTTAGTAGATTCTACAATGGTCAATTATGTCAACTTTGATTTCTTGCCAGCTAAATTTTCGCCCAAACATTGAAGCTTGCTGCAATGCTGATTACCCTTTATGTAAAATTTCAAATATTTAGACCAAAAATTGACTTAATAGTTTGCTAGAGACGGCAAATGTCAAATCGTTTGAACTTTGACCCCTTGGAAGCTAATTTTTCAGCAAAAAACACCATTAAAAAGCTTGCCCTATGTCTGAATACACTTTATGTAACAGTTTAAATTTTTAGACCAAAAATTGGCTGAGTAATTTTGTAGAGACCGCAGAGGTTAATTTTTTAAACTTTTACCCCAATTATGACGGCTTAACATTTACTTTTTGGGCTCGAATCAAATTATGAAGTTTGATCCATGTCCACGTAACCTATATCTAAAATTTCAAGTGTTTAGACCGAAAATTGGCAGAGGAGTTTGGTAGTGTTCTCAAAGGAAAAACCGTTGAACATTGATCCCATAACAGACAAATTTCTGTCTGAAACCCGATTAAACAGGATTTCCCGAATCTCAATACCTCTCTAGTCTGGAGAATGAAAATTGACAGAATAGTTTGGTAAGGAAATGTACACGGACAGACATTTTCATTTGTATAGATATACTAGCATTTCAGCCTGGCGTTTCCCAGGTGTTTGGATGTGTATGTTGAGCAAAAAAAAAAAAAGTGGAAGTACGAAGGCAGGCTCGAACCCGTGCCGCGAATGAGGAACAGAACGGGGGAAAACCCTGATGTCTTTGCTGTTACGACCACCGCCAAACCGGAAGTGACTTATGTTTAAATTAAGGCTAGGCAATTGAAAGGAGAGGATGATTTTCAAAAATATCGGTGAAAAAGCGCCCCCCCTTGTAGAAAAGTGCCCAGTTTAGGGTGAAGATATTAATGTTTTTTAACCAATTTTTCGATATTTGCCGTCTGAAAGGCGATCTTTAAAACGATACTGATCATGTTAAAATCCGTCGCCTCTGCCGAAAGTTTTAGGCAGACACGCAAACATACATACATACATACATACATACATACATACATTTATATATTGGTAACTAAACATTTTCGACCCAAACCTATTAAAAAGCTTGCCCTATCACTGAATACCCTTTATGTCAAATTAAAAATGTTTAGACCAGAAATTGTCTGAGTAATTTGGTAAAGACTGCAGAGGTCAATGTTTTAAAACTTTGACCCCTATTATTACCTCTTAACATTTATTGTTTTGAGCTCAAATCAAGTTATTAAGCTAGATCCATGTCCAATGAATCTATATCTAAAATTTCAAGTGTTTAGACACAAAATCGTCGGAGTTTGGTAGACTGTTAAAGGTCAAATCGTTGAACTTTGACCCCTTGTACAGCTAAATTTCTGGCCGAAAACCGATTTGAAAGATTTTCCCAAATCACAGTAACCTGTATATAAAATTTCAAGTCTGTAGACTTAAAAGTGAGAGAGTTATTGCGTAGGGAAATGTACACACAACCATATACTCAGACTCGTTCACTTTTATGTATATATATATATACAAGCATTTCAGCCCAGCATTGCCCGGGTGTTTGGAGGTGTATGTTAAACCAAAAAAAAAAATAAATAAATAACAGACACACAGACACGTTCACTTTTATAGATATATATATAGATAGATTTCGATCTGAAACACTTTTCCTTTATAAATATGCCAACTGAACCACTATAACTCCCGGCCTTCCGACCGGGTAGTATCTGTTTTGTAATTGGCCTTTGGTCAATGTAGGGAAACCCTTCATATTGAGACAATTACTATATCTTTGGAAACTGCCAGAGTGTCCCCTTTTTAGGGGAGATTTTGTCCCCCCTCCCATTAAAAACGATATTGTGTCTAATTTGCTTTCGGTGGGAAAGCAAATAAATATAACGCCCACTGCGCCAGTGTAAAAGTATGCTTTTAACAGTCCACACGTCCCGTATACCATGGCCATCATATTGTTTCTGTATTTCCTTTTTTTCTAGAGATTTATTAATAACTACTGACAATATTAGATATCCAATGTTAATTTCCGATACAAATGATCAGCATGCATGTATATATGGACAATAAGAAATTAAGAATATACGGCACAATCACGTTGGCACACCGGTTCTCATCGATCACCGAAGTTAAGCAACGTCGAGCCTGTCCAATGCCAGATGGGTATTTTAAAAAAAGTCGCCATCGGTCTTTCACAGACTATGGATACCCACGAAAGGGTGCCTGCGCGTGATTTTGCTTTGTGGTAGGAGTTGCGCAATCTCTAACCGCACCTCTCCTGAATCGACATTTTTAGATACCAGTAGCAAGTGAAGTGCATGTACAAGCCAACTGGAAACAAATGTCGCGATAAACGGAGAGCAGATACAGCGTCCAGAATTTCTACATAGTCGCCCATCTGGTACTAACCAGACTCACGTTGCTTAACTTCGGTGATCTGACGAGAACCGTTGTGTCAACGAAATTATGCCGTATAAGATGGGTATTACCGCGAGGTAAAATACCAGGTTGGGAAACTGGCGCGGTCTGTCCTTCTCTCGAGGATAGATGGGCCTCTCTTAAGCCGTGGTAGGCAACCCATCTAGTGATGATGACACGATAAAACATACCCTTGATAGCCCTTGATAGTATCAAGTATTCAGCTATGGTCAAGATTTGAATTGCACTACAAACGCGTGTAGAGAGTTCAATCTCGACTGCGGCCGCATGTTACGTTAAGAATTGAGCAAAATAATTGTTGGTATAGTACTCAACCGTTATGGTACCCCACTCGGAAAGATGTACTCGTATATTTTGTTAGATCATCTATCTAGGAGATAATCAGACATTGGAGGATACATTGTCTGCGATGGGTTAGAAATACTTCGTGTAGTATAGTTTAAATTACGCGGGGTTACACAACTCTACAGAATGGACCTGTTGATCTTTTGAGATCATCTGGGAGATAGAAAACTGCTGTAAAACACGCACTGCATGTTTCCTCTTGGTTAATCTGCATCAAGTCGCGGCGAAAACCAATATTTTTAAAGGAGCATTTTCTGCGTGTTATACAATGAAAAATTACGCGTGTTATACAATGAACAGCATCACTTATGCGCACAGCTATCGATGGCGGTATAGAAATGACAAGGTTTGGATATATGACAGGTTGGAAGCACAAAATCCTTTTTGTACATATAGCAGTTTACAGTCTGCCTAACATTATTTTACTGTTTATTGAACAGCAAATGGATTCGGTAAGTGTCTGAGCAGCGTTTAAAAAGTAGCACTGCTCATCCAGAGTTCTGATAGGATGTCTAAAACGATGACATAACGAATTACATTTTTAAATCAAGCTGGTCAGCAATCTATAAATGTGGCTGGTGATGCTAGCATAACGATAATGACACCATAAAAAAGAAAAGGTTACCTATAGCAACATGGATTGTTTGGAAACTACTAGATAGTGAGGAATATAAGCCACTTTAGCGACGTACTATTATCGTTTTAAAAAATGGTAAAGAACTGACATCGATGCAATAATGGAAGCCCGATTCAACAATGACGATCATTTGACAGAGCTAAGACATAAGTATTTTTGGAAGGGTAAACCGGAGGATTAAAGGCTTTCAGGCGGCACTGACATTGCTGTTCGCACAAAGTTACCCAATTCTGTAGCCATAGAATTTTTCGTGTGCGTGCACCGTTGCGCGGCGACCTTTTTCCATCTATTTCGGTTTATACCCCAACTTCAGCAGTGACAAAGAGACTATTCCTTCATTCTCCAATAATCTCAGCATGGTACTAAACTCGATCCCAGTAGCTTTCAATTATTTAATTCTAAAAGATTTCAACGCAAGCACAGGGAAACATTAAAAATATAGGCTGCATTTGAGTAAATATTTTGCGGGAAGCGTGAATTGCAATGGTTTTCACCTTAACCAGCTCTGACCTAAATTAATCTCGTTATCTGCAACACCGTTTCAGCCCAGAATGCTGCTCATACGGACAAGTGAGTTCACCCACGGCCAAAACATATACAGATCGCCGCTTGTATTATATTTTTATATAATCACTTAAGGAGATGAATTTATATTTTCAAATCCTTTATTAATTCAGTGTTTGAAAGTTAAGAGGAGATTTTAATGGAATATTCGTACATCCATGTAACTTATATAGAGATCCATTGTTCGCCCTAACGAAGGAGGTCCCGTGCTTTCTGAGAAATACGACTGAAGTAAAATAAAACAATATATATATATATATATATATATATATATATATATATATATACATATATATATACATATATATATATGTGTGTGTGTGTGTATGTGTGTATATGTGTGTGTATGTTTTTAAGGACATTTTAATTGGCTACTCTAATTTGTTTAATTGCAAATTTTGTCAACTATCAGTTACTTTGAATTAAACTTAGTTTAACAATTTATATAAAAAAGAGACTGACATTCGAGCAGCGTTTTCCAATTATGTAAATTTATTTTGAATACCATTGTTTAGTTCGAACAACACATCGTGCATTACGCAAGTTTTATAGTGCTCATAATAGACCATCAGAACGATTAATTAGAGAAACTGTGAATCATCTTCGCACTACATTGATTGGTGCTGTGTAGCGTACTGTCTATGATTCAGCAATTGTGTCAATTCGTCAATGTTCTAAACAACAAATCTTGTGCCCTTCGACGTTATGCGCAATTTTGCGTAAAATTCTTGGTTGTCACGCTCATAAGATTCAACATTATCGTTCAAATCAGAAGTAACATTGATAATCGTCCAAAAAAAATTTTTAAAACTTTCTTTAGATGAAGCACACTTTTGGTTAAATGGCTATGCCAATAAACATAATTGCCGAATTTGAAGCTATGATAATCCACAAGCAATGATAAGAACACAATTGCTGCCAGAAAAAAAAAAACACTGTTTGGTGCGCTTTATGGGTTTGTAAACTCATTTGTCCATATGTCTTCAAAGGTGATGACCAGAGCGTAAAAGTCAACGAAGGAAACATGATGCGTATGAGAGGTGGAAAGTAACTGCAGCAGCGAAAGATATCCAGCGTGCGAAGAGATTAGAAGTAGCAGCAGTCGTAGAAAAAACGCGCATATGCGAATTAGGAAGTGTGCGTGAAAAGAGGAAGGGGAAAAAGGAGAAAAATGCAACAGATACTCACGAGAGAAACGAAGTCGGCGTCAAAAAGACGAAGGCGAGAAATGGCTGGCTATGGCCGGAGAAATCAAGACGACGTATAGAAATCAAGACGACGTGTAGAAGGAAATGGATGTGTAAAGTCGCAAACGAGAATAAGCCGGCTGTGCTCGGGGTGCGGTTGGAAAAAGGAGAAACTCGGCTGAGCTGAAATGAACTTTTGACAACAAGAGACATTTTTTAAATGGTGCTGAAAATAACCCTAATAGAACTTTTATTAAGATAGAAAGAAACGCCGACTCGGATATTTTATTAATTCGCTTTATTTGTTTGTCCATTTTCAACGTAACGGCCAAGTTACACGGAGAGCGATACGGAAATGTCATTACCAAAATCCTTGTGATTTAACTGGAAGGAAGACATATGGTTTCAGCAAGATAGAGCCACGTGCCACACACACCTAATTCGATTAATTTATGTGAGCGAAACATTTAATAAACAAATATTTTCACGAAAAAAGACAAAACCTTCAGCTGACCACCTCAATCACGTGATTCTGTTCCGTAGTTGGTCTGGGCAACGACAACTTAGCTAAACGATTATTATTACGATTATAACCGTTATTGATAGTTGTAAAAGTAGACACAGAAGTAATTGTTATGAACGCGAAAGGTATTTTTGTTAAAATAGTACCCGAAAATGTTAAATTGGTGAAAAGAATGCTAATTAACAAGAACAAAATACGTGACGAAGGTGAATCATCCGATTTGTTTCCTTGGTCACATCGAGTAATGAATTATGTAAGGAAAATATTTGAAAGACGCATAGAAATTAGTAGCTTCCCATAAAAGAAGACAAAAGATGAACCGGGTATATTTCCCCATTAATTGGTGTTAAGACCCGCTCCCCCCAAAAAACACTTACCCGTCCTTATTTTTGGTGTTATATGTATGTTTATACTCTTATCGTTAAAAACAAGATATGTCGATACGTAAATATACATTCCCTAGACGATAAATACTCATACACATATATACAACCTCACCACATTACAATTCAACCCAAATAAATGATTTTCGCTGGAAAAAACTAAAATCACATGAATACACTAATTAACCAGACAGAGTAGACCACGCGAAAGACAGCATTCGGGGCATCATTGCCGAAATACAATTCGTAGAGTTTTTGAGAATTAAACCCATAGGTTACACCATATACTTGCGAACGACGAGAGTTATGCGTCCGTAATTGTATTTAAATTATATATGTAAAAAGTAAGCTTAGAATAAAGCCATAGATTTGTATGCAAAACATATTTTGTGTGATGCATTTAAAGTTCACTGGCACTACAAGATATTCCTTTTATTTCCTCTAACCGTACGCGCTTTCAGGTTATATATAATTGAAAAATATTCTGCGTAACAAAGTAGTAACAAAGACGGCCGAAAAGGGTCAATACTATGCAAAATAAAATAATATAAACTAGATATTGACCTGGAAAACACTTACCAAAACAATTATATATATATATATATATATATATACATACATATATATATATATATATATATATATATATATACATATATATATATATACATATATATATATATCGTACAGATTTAGAATAATACTTTTAATATAACGGAAGGAAAATTATTTTCTGCAGCTGTGTCGGCTAGTTCGACACGTGAGACAAGTAAGCAAATATGTACTGAGTAATTAGACGTGTTCAGATTTCCCGTTTCTTGTTCTCTCGTTTATCATATATTTTGTTTACCAAAATAATCTCCCGAAAAGATGGTGGCCAGAGAGACTGATGGGAATAATTTTCCCTCACACACACACACACACACACACACACACACACACACACACACACAAATATATATATATATTATATATATATATATATATATATATATATATATATATATATATATAAAGCTTTAAATAAAATACGCGGAAGGTTCTCTAGAGCTTTTTCGGCTATCATCTCGTCAGGAGGAAATCGATAGCGTAACAAGATAATGTTATCTCAAAAGTTTAAAGAGTTCTAATGTGCAAAAAGTACGGGGGTAAACTAACATTAAATTCATTGTTGTTTAAAAAAACGATTAAAATATTGGCACAACGAGGGGAGGAAAAAAGATGCTGTAGAAAAGATTCAAAGTTCGTCAATGAGAAACAATGCTGTCACCGTTTCTTTTTGCCGGCACAGAGAAGGTTTACGCACAGCGATAGACGGACTCCAAAATCTTTAAATTGTTCTGGAGTCCGCTCTATGTAGCACTTCGAACCATTCTATTCTATATCTATCAGAAAAGCACGGATTGTCAACCAAATGATGGCTAATAGCAGAGTCCAATGCTGCAGAAGGATGGAAACTACCAGATCCCATCCTCCTTGTCTGATTTTAGATGGAACGTGCTGGTTTATACGAGTCTAAAGATGCAAGGATGTTCGCCCAACATAACCAGCATCGCACTGGCATTTAAATTGATACACAATCTTGCTATTTTGGATGTAAGGCAAACTATCTTTGCGAAAAGAGAGAAAGGCAGGTTTCGTAGTGTATACCAAAGGCAAGGACACAGAATAGAAGCAGTCGTAAATACTTCTGCGAATCTGTTTGGGAAGTCCCCAATCCACGGTAATTTTAAATAAACCGGGCATTTCAAAGGTCTAAACTTTTTAGGGGATTTAAAATCAGTCATCAATAAGGTCAACAGGATAACCATTATTGATGAATATTTCCCTGATCTTATCGAGTTCGGCGTCTAATCTGTTAGGTGAATAAATCATGAGGGCGTTTTGTACAAAAGTATTAATTAAGCCGACCTTACGTGATTTTGGTACAAAAGACAACCAGTTCACATATAGGTCAGTAAATGTCGGCTTCCTATAAATTGTAGAGAGAAAGCCCCCCCCCCACCTTGAACGTTTGACAAGAACATCCAAGAAGAGAAGCGAATTATCCTTCTCACTTTCGATAGTGAACTTTAGAGCCCGATGCAAAGAATTCAACCTATTAAAAATGTTGACGCTTCGCCTTGCGATGGTAAAATAACAAAAGTGTTGTAAACATATTTGAAATATGTAGTCGGTTTTATTATAGAGGTAAATAGATTGGATTCATAGTATCTGACAAAAAAATCCGCTAAAAACGGACTCACCATTGAAACCCCGTCGACCTGACAATACATGATATCACAAAAAACTAAACTCCACAGATTTTGTACACATTAAAACGAGTTCAATAACAATCTCTTTAGAAAACCGTGGAGCAGTCAGGCGACCACCATATAGCGCGTCGGTACATATACGTATAGTCTCATCCAACGGTATGTTGGTAAAGAGACTAGAGACATCAAATGAGCACATAAAAGATGTCTCTGCATTTGAATCTAACGCACGTAGACAATTAACAAACCGAAAAGAATCAGGAATGCAGTGCGTGGTATATAATTCGCGCACAGGTTACAAAATTTCCACAAGCCACTGAGCCAAAGAATGTTGTGCCAAACCTACAATTGAAAAAATAAGTCTCAGTGGAACACCTTGCTTATGGATTTTGGGGAGACCATACATTCTGGGACATTGTGACCCAGGGAGTCTAATCCTATCATAGACGCCCTTGAAAAAACATGCTTTTAAATAGTGCAAGTAGACGCCTTTGTATTATGGCCTCGTTCTTGCAAGTATTATCCGTCAACTCGACAGGGCCGAGTTTACAGAATTTCGAAACATCGTTGAGAATAACTTCCATTTTCTCAACGTAGTCCGATTTATCCAAAATCACCACTGCTGCACCTTTGTCTGGTTTGCACATGTAAATATCGGCATTGGACGTTACCGCTTTCATAGTTTTAAATTGCGTTATGTTCCAGACAGAGTTGCTATGATCAACAGGAGTGTTAATATATCGGTGAGCTAAGGCAATTAAACTAGATTTCATCCCAGAAATTTTTTCTCCGGGAAATTGGATAATTATGTCTGAGTTTGGAGAACAAAACTTCAAAGGCAGAAAGTGTTCTCTCTTAATTTTTACTGGTTGGAGGAATACAAAAATCTAATCCCCTGGACAAAACTGTATTTTCAATTTCTGTGAGTACAGTTTTCGAAAAATTGAAAATATGTTTGCTTCCATTAATGGGTTCACACCCATATCTTCTACGAACCAGAAGAGCAAGTTGTTTATTATTATCTTTGGAAGCATGTTGCGTAGCAAATTCGTTACCGATAGATAAATACTTGCAAAAACGGAAAAAGTAAAAAAAAAAGACAGGAAACCCTTCACTACGGACCAGAGGTAATGACGATTACTAATATACACTTCTAGTTTCTCCGTCAACTTATTAATATCGCCCCGTATAAACGCCCGCTTCATAGACAAACTAGGTTTCACCTTGGATGCAGCAATGCGTTTACTAATATAAAGTGGGGCCACATCTTGTTCCAGACAAGAACGAAAAAAAAAACTATGGAGAGGTTGGTGGATCTAATTCGTCATCCTTAATCGAATAATATTATTTAAAACGTCAATTTGGTGTTGACTGTACCTCTTCCGAAGATATTCAAATAAATGTTCGGAGGTACAAAATTTGTATAAAGCTTTAAATAAAATACAGGGAAGTTTCTCTAAGAGACGTAGTGGAGACGGTGTTGCTTCATGGTTAACTATCATGGACTTTCGGTAGAAAAAAAGAACAGGTAAGTTGGATGGAACGTACACTTAAATATTCCGGACAGTGTTAAACTTAAACTGCAAAACACACCCAACCATTAGCCGTCTGTATGGTTGGTTGTCTCCGGATCTCTTCAGTAATAAGAGAAAGAACACGACATGCCGGACATTGGTACAGAAGAAAAGTTATGTGATATTGCGGCATCCTAAGCACAGGACCGCTAAAGTAGGAAGATCTTGACAGAGAACACTGGCTTACAATTTGAAGATCTTTCTAAGGCCATGGAAGATAGAGACCTGTGGAGGGAAAGACTTAAGTTGGTCTGGGCAACCGGTATGATACGATGATGATATAACGCAGGATTAAGAATATAAGTAAACCTTCTATTTGGATTTATTCACGTTACCATTACGTTTTTTTCAACTCCATTGATCGGATTTTACTTTATTAATCCTTGTACAATTTAAATCAAGATTACGAACATTGCATGTTGTAACTATTCAGTATTTACGTTTGCTAGCAGGCCGCACGCCATTCTTGCTCGTAAAATACGCGTAAAGATGATTTTTAAATTTATGCTGATTCCGTAATTAATATTAAAAAAATACAGTTTGGTATTTATTATCATATTGTACCAAATACACAGTAGTGATTTCAAAAGCTTGTATTTGTTAAAATATGACTTCCATGCAATCAGCTAGACTCGAAACCGTAACATTTTGCTTACTAGACTTATTCGCTACCATCTGAGAAAAATCACATGCTTACCGAAACTTAACAAAATAATCGACTGTGTATATTCGCGCATGCGGAGAAAAGAAGTTAAAGTAAACTTACGCATGCCAAGTTACACATTTTTCATTTTTTGCCATTTAACATCTCATTTTATTGACTTCTTCAAAAATAGAACTTCTCCCATAGGTATGGATCCCTAATATATCAAGCTTCAATCTGTTGATCGAAATTTGACAGAGCAGTTTATTAGAAACCGTTCCAGACACTAACACACACAAATTAACTAATATATATATATATATATATATATATATATAATATACATATATATATATAACTACTTCATTTACTCACATAAAATTAATATACGAAAGTATAAATTTATGCGTGAACTTTAAGTATTTACTTCAAAAGTGCTCAATACAGAGGTAGAGCTAGTTAGTAAGTTATAAAATATATATGGCGATTAAGCTACACAGTGTAGCTTAATCGCCATATATATTTTATAACTTACTATATATATATATATATATATATATATATATATATATTGTGCAATAAAATGTATGACTCCGTTCCATTTCGGAAAAGAAAAAAGTTGTCGGAAATTCAAAAAAAGTTTGGGGGGGCATATCGTTGTGAAAGAGTGTAAAGTTCTTTTTTTACAACGTCATATAGCCGTTAATATATTTAATATATATAATGAAATTCATATTATTTTTGGAACAAATATGTCCGTTATATTTCATATATGGATGTGTAACTGAAATTAAATGAGTGCGCTTTGTTATGTAAATTATTAACTGATTATATGTATTAATTTGTATAGAAGCTGTTTTCCATGGTGTGAGAGAGTTAAACTGTGTCTAAGATTAACTCACGTTCTTTTAATAAAAGTTTACTTATTAATAGCGATAAATTATAAACACCTTCACATCGTTTAATTGTGCTTTAATTTGCTGATTCAAGAAGCGTCCTTCGCGGTTTTGAAATAAATTTTTAAAAAAATTGCTTGTTTGAAGTCAAAAGTATGATTATGCTGCAATGAATGAGAGAATAATGCATTCAAAGAATTGCTATTTCTTATATCTCTTTTATGTTCATTGAGCCTTTCCTCTAATCTACGATGGGTTTCACCAACGATTTTGGATGGAAATTTTGGCAAGGAACAGTGTATATGCTTGCATTGGTAATTGCTTTGTTTTTGAGATATTTTGTCGTTTTTAATGTTTGTCTTTTTCAGTTTGTGAGGTGGTTTGTATGATTGAAATTCCTAGATTGTTTAGTGTGTTGGACATTATTTTATTATTAGTGTGTGTATGTAAAAGAAAATGTCTGCTTATGTGAGAACTGCCTGGTGTAAAGGATTTTTTTTATTATTAAACCTTGAAAAATATTGTGTGCCCTTTTTCTTAGCATTAAATATAAACTATGTAGGATATTGCAAGATTTTCGAAGTATTTGTAAGGTATTTGAATTCTTCGTCCAAATATTCTAGACTGCAAATTCTGAATGCACATAGAAATAAATTACCATACTCGTTTATATTTTCTTATTATGATGTGAGTAGAAATGCATGCCATCATTTTTGTGTGTAGTTTTTGCCGTGAACTTTGAAGGATATTGATTAGTTGGATTTATAATAAGTCTAAAAAAGGTAATGAGTTATTCTTTTCTGTTTCATAGGTGAACTTTGCTGAAGGCACGGCTGAGTCTAATCTGTCTTTAATACTATCTATGTGCGTGTTTTCAGGAAGCAAAATTAGAATGTCGTCAATGTATCTAATATATCCTGTGCTTGGCGGTAATCTAGATTTGAAAATACCATCTCTATATAAGAGCCAGGTACGTCCAAGGATGGAATACTGCTGCCACATCTTGGCAGGGGCTGCTAGAAAGGACTTGTCCTGCCTTGATAGAGTTCAAAATAGACTTCGTAGCCTCGTAGGAGATGCTCTTTTCCCTTTCCTGCAACCTCTATCTCACAGAAGAGATGTTGCGAGTTTGTCTGTGATGTATCGTTATTTTCATGGAAAGTGTTCGAATGAGTTTCAGTCTATGGTCCCCCCTCGCCAAACTTTCACAAGAAACACTCGTTTAGCTGAAAACACTATCAATAATTCCCCCCACACTCTTTATTTATTTTTAATCTTATAGACCAAGGCATCTCAGCGTAGATTCCATAAACAAAGCTTCTTTCTTAGAACTGCACGCCTGTAGAATTGTCTTCCGTTTTCCTGCTGTCTTCAAGTCTAACGTAAACAAGTTCTTGATGAGCCGTTCCATATAAGTTAACAAATTTACCGAATTGATTACTATATTGTCCAATTTCTATTGAACACTCTTTAACTCCTATCCTCGAGTGGCCTCTTGGTCTTGATAAGTGGTGATGTCTGTGTAAAAAAATACTAGATTCTAGGAATTCTAAGAAAAGACAGGCTAATAGTCCACTAAGACATAGAAAGACTACAAATGTTAAGGAGTCATAACAGAGGTCAAATTAAAAGAAATTGACCTTTTTTTGTTTTTGTTCTCAACATACACCTCCAAATACTCGAGTAACGCCGGGCTTAAATGCTAGTATATATATATATATATATATATATATATATATAAATATATTATTATACTGTTGGTAGAATTTTTCAATAGATCATAACAACAACACAATATGTCATTCCAAAGAGTGCTCAATGCATGAAACAGAGCAATATATTGATTGTTGGAGAGCTATTGGCTACACATTAGCAAACGTGTTTCAATGACCCCCTAGCAGGGAAAATAACCTCATCAGGCCAAAAACCATCCACGAAACTTTCAATAAAGACAATTTCTTTATATTAAAGTCAACTTTACAGGGTTGAACCATTCTAAAAAAGAAAGAGGGGTACCATCAACCTATATCAAAACAAATATAACCTATTCACAAAATAATGTTAGGTTTTTCAAGGTATAATTCTGAAGCAGATTTAATATAAGTTTGCATTAAATTTTCTAGCTCCAACCATTATAATTATAATTGTTTTTCGTTTGTTTTGTTAATACGGATTTTTAGAACTATTACTCCAATATCAGAGCAATTCATAAATTTAACTAAGGTTTTTTTTCACTTAAAATCGAGATATAAATATATACGTATATTACTAAACTATAAATTTAGCGCTATTTCTCTATATAATACAAAAGTACCGACATATATACAAATAAACGTGAAAATTTATATATATACAAATTACTCTTATAATGTGGTTAAGTATATTAGTAACTAAATCTAATTATATTATTCACGGTAAAAATTTCACTAAAAATTATTTTTATAAAATTTAATAGATTTTTTGTTAAAAATTTAGCGTTTAAAATAGATTTGGCGTTTAAAATAAATAAGTAAGTAAATAAGATTTAGCGTTTAAAATCCTGAAATAAATAATAAAGCATATTACAATATATAAGTCGATAGTATGATTAATTCGTTAATATTCTTATAATTTTTTCAGTGAATGTATTTGGAAATGTTTACAGGAAATTGCTGTTTCCTGTTTAATGTTCAATAGTTTCTCCCGGTCTTTAAAATTCGTTATTTCTAATTTTTCATGAAGGCATAAAAAGCACGGTACATGTAATGAATTACATACTTTCGATCTTTTTATGATCCGCCATTCTAACTTTGGAGTTTTATTCTCCTTTATTAATTTCCAATATTGAAGTGATAATGATGTGTCTTTTTCGTATTTTTGATTAGTAAAAGAACTTTTATGCCCATAGAATCTTTCTTTAAAAGTTGCCTGAGTACTACCTATATAAAATTTTATATCACTAGGATTTTCTTCAGGAAATATTTTAGCTTGGTAAACTACTGATTTCGTTAAACATTTATTATTCATGGGACAAGTACTAGGAATTTTGCAGTTACATTTTTCAGAATTTTTATAATTATTATCTTTATCATTATGATTTATTTCCCCAGTATTTTTACTATTATTGCCTTTTAGTATCCTATTATTATGCTTTTTAATAATTCTTTCAATATTTTTACAACAACTATAACCCAATTTTATAGTATTTCTATTGAAAATACTATTTAATATACTACCTGGGGGAAAGTGCCTATCTAGCAATTGCAAAAATTTCCTACCCAGTCCAGTTTTAAGAGCACTATTAAAGGGAGGTAAAAACCAATTTTTTTCCTGTTTCTTGTTTTACGATTATTATTATTATTACTATAGTTGCGTTCATCATTACTATTCTTTTCAAATGTAATGTCTGCGTTTTTGAAACCACTATTTATTAATGCTACATTGTATCTTTCTTTATAGCTATTAAAAACTTCTTCACTAGATGAATTATTGTTAATTCTCCTTTCTATTGAGGCTGGGATATGATTAATGATGGAAGGTGGGTGATTCGACTTTGGATTAATATATATAGGACTTGTGTTTTCTTTATAGTTATTTTTTTGCAAGTCAAAACTTACATCCAAAAAATCTACCTGTTTTAAATTACTATTTATTTCTACTTTGAGACCAAATTCTTTCATTTTTTTGTGTATAATCTTTCTAATTTTATCGCATTTTATACGGGTGGCGTTTTTTTATGAACATTATACCGTCATCTCTATAGAGTCCTATTGTTCCTTCTTCAATATCATTATTATTGGTTAAACTGTGTAAAATGTACAAGCCTACAAGATCCGTGAGTTTCGCTGAATCCAGTGATCCCATTGATACCCCGAAATAAATTACAGCCAGCGTTTTTTGTCAATTGCTGGTCATTATTGACCCAAATCGTGGTTCGGCATTTTTTTATGATGTCAATTTCCTCGTTAGAAATACCAGTGTATTTCTTAGCAAATGTCATTACTTTTTCAAATAAATCATAAGTAATTGATTGGTAGTATTCACAGATATCGAATTGTATGAAGGCGCCCCTTTCCTTATTTTTAATATTTACAAACCAACTTATTGAGTCGGAGGTATTTATCCAAAGGTTTAAATTAATATGTTTTTTAATTATTAAATTTGTTTTTTCTAATATTTTTTTTGCTAATTTTTCCAATTTCAGGACGCATCGGATTTATCAGTCTGGTAGTTGGTTTAGTACTGAAATTTGGTTTATGGTCCTTTAGAAGGATATAAGTCTGGTTGCATGTAATTTTACCTACTCTATCACTTATTTTTAACTTATCCGTTATTTCCTTACTGTTGTTGTTTATTAATGTGATAATATCCTCATTGCTAATTTTATTGTAGTCCTTAGTAAGGTTTTTTAGTATCAAACTTTTATACTGCTGTTTGTTTAGCTTGTAGAAGTTATAAGTTTTATCCGCTTTTACATATATTTCTTCGGAGGTTGTAATTTCCTTCACTATATTATCAAGTTATGTTGTAATAATATATTATCAAATTATGTTGTAATAGAATTCATTTAAATGTTCTATTGAGTAATATTATTTGAAGTTGATTTATTTCATTTATTTTTAATTTGGATTATGTTTAATGTACGTTATTTTCAATTATTAATTATTATATATTGTACATAGATATATGAATACCGACAGCTGATGACTTTCAAAAGGAAGTTTATTTTATCTATGAGAGGAATATCCCATTGTAAGCTGTTACAGTTTTTATCTCATTTAACTTTTGTAGGCGAAAGTGGGTGCTTTTTGTTTTATGTATTCATAATCCAACATGTTGTTCCCATTCATGAAAATCGTAAGTAGTTAGGATCTTCAGGGTATAAACATTATGTGACTAAATTCCCGCCCACCAATATGTTTCAACTTGCCAATCTCGCATATATACACAAGTATATATATATATATATATATATATATATATATATATATATATTGGCAAGTTGAAACATATTGGTGGGCGGGAATTTAGTCACATAATGTTTATACCCTGAAGATCCTAACTACTTACGATTTTCATGAATGGGAACAACATGTTGGATTATGAATACATAAAACAAAAAGCACCCACTTTCGTCTACAAAAGTTAAATGAGATAAAAACTGTAACAGCTTACAATGGGATATTCCTCTCATAGATAAAATAAACTTTCTTTTGAAAGTCATCAGCTGTCGGTATTCATATATCTATGCATAATATATAATAATTAATAATTGAAAATTACTTACATTAAACATAATCGAAATTAAAAAATAAATGAAATAAATCAGCTTTAAATAATATTACTCAATAGAACATTTAAATGAATTCTATTACAACATACAATAAATAGCATGAAATTAATAATAAAAAATGATTTTTAAAATTAAATATTTAAATGAGGTTGCTTTTAAAAGTATATATCTTTTAGATAAATAGTACATATAGAAATCATACTGGAACGAATGTTTGTAAACTTCCGGTTTTAGTATGAAATTAGATTTGTGAAACAATGTATATTTTATACGTATTATTCGAAGTGTGAACAAATAAACAGAAAGGGATACTACTTTATTATAATATATATATATACATATATATATACATTTCTATACATTTATATATATACATATATATACATATATATATGTATGCATGTATATATATATATATATATATCAACTTCATATATGTATGGGTGCACATATCTTTAATATTGATACATATATGTATATGAATTATATTAATAAGCATATATATATATAAATATTTATCATAATATTTTGAAAATAATGAAATAAAATAAAATATGCATTAGACAACGAAGACATTTGAGATCAAGACACGATGTAAACATCATGACATTTTTATATAACTTTATATTATCTGATATACACACGCACACGCACACACACACACACACACACACACACACACACACACATATATATATATATATATATATATATATATATATATACTCGGCGCGTTCCGAAATAATCCTCAAATTATTCCACCCAAATGGGTCAGAAACGATTGTAAATTGGATCGTTCTGACCACAGAATTTATGCATACATAGCCTGAACGTTTCATTACTCCGTTGCAGATATTGGTGACTCATGTAATAGATATGCGACAGAACCAGATATGTGTCATCAAATTCAATGTACATTGGTATATATGGTATATTATAAATGGTGGTTACTATGCAAAATGCATAAGAAGTGACTCGTTTTAATGGTATCTGTCTTCTTACTCTTTTTGAATAAAAATAGCATAAGTTCAATTACGTGAGGAAAGAACCCCGCATATATATATATATATATATATATATATATATATATATATTGTTTGAAATATAGTTATCCAGTGACACGTGTTTCGTCGTCTACGACTTTGCAGATTGGCTCAATCTAGCTAGATTCGAAATCGGAACCCCATAGTTAGAAGCCATTGTTTGCGATACATTTGAAAGAATTCAATTATTTGTACGGAAGTACATTTTTTACCTATTTAGATAAAAATGTATTTTCATATAAATAATTGAATTCATTCGAAAGTATTTCTAACAAAAACAAATAACTATCATTTATCAAACTATCTCTCTCTTTCTCTCTCTTTCTCTCTCTCTCTCTCTCTCTCTCTCTCTCTATATATATATATATATATATATATATATATATATATATATATATATATATATACAAGTCTAGCAGACCACCCTGCATTGACCGGTCAAAAATTACGCTAAAATATGAGAATGCAGATTTCGTATTATTATTATATCATATTGGACCCAATATATAGTAATGGTCTGAAAGTTTAAAAATAAAAAAAAAAGAATGACATGCGCCATCACTGGGAATCGAAACCAAAACGTTTAGCTTACGATTTACCTTTCACTTTGACGTTAACGCCTAAGCTATGAACACATATTTACTGCAAGGCTTAATATTTAATCATGAACCAATAGCTATTACGTTACGCATGCATATTCGTACTGCCGTTGTTTGATCTTCACATGATAATTTCATTTTCTTAATTTCCACAGTTTTGCACCGACTTTTCTCGGCTGAAACCCAAATATAAAGTATATATGAAGTTTCATGTCTGTAAACGAAAATAAATAACAGAGAGGTGTTGTAGGCAATTTTTTAAGCAAATATATATATATATATATATATTTATATATATAAAGAGGTTTGTGTTTACTATAATCGTTTTGTGCAGATATTATGCAAGTATAACTCCTGTATATTATTTGCATAAATATTATAACTTGAGATGTACATTCAATAAGAAAACCAACAAATAAAAAAAAAACTAATAGGGAATTAATTAAAATGAATGTTTAAAAGAATATGCAAATTAGGTAGATCTTTTGCAGATAAATGCAATTCCATGGCCCATATATAAAACAGTTGTATTTTCTTTTTAATGAATAAAAACAGGGGTTTTAATATGAATATCAACACACAAAAAAATACAATTTATAGAAGTACGTATATATATATATATATATATATATATATATATATATATATATATATATATATATATATATATATTGATATGTAGTTTGCTTGAAGTATTATGTGGGATATGTGTGTAGTTGAGAATTAGAAGGCTATCACAATGCGAGGAATGAGATATAGTCGTCGTTGTTGGAAGAAAACGAAAACAAGTGGCGATTTACAAATCAATAAGCACATACATGTATGTCTATATATACATATATTTTTTCAGTTGTATAAAATACAAATAAATTAAATATATATATTTATATATACAAATATTTTTTTTATAAAGGAAAAAAGAACAAAAAATATGTCAACCCCCTTCTTACATTTGCTCTGAGGCCCCACACAGGCACCTAATCTCCACTCCATCATCTAGCATGCTTTGAATTCATCTGTCACGTCTACCATTTGAAAAAGGGAATTTTTCCGAAATTAATAATTGATATTGTCGCAGACATAACAAGTAAGACATTTGTATTTAATACAACTGAATAAATATATGTATATATAGACATATATGTACGTACTTGTTGATTTGTAAATCGCCACTTGTCTTCGTCTTCTTCCAACAACACGGACTATTTCTCATTCCTCGCATTGTGATAGCCTTCTAATTCTCTACTATATATATATATATATATATATATATATATGTGTGTGTGTTTGTGTGTGTATAGATATACACACACATATATATATAATATATATATATGCATGTGAGGTTTGTGTATCAATAGAAAATACGATAGCGTCGGTGTTATTTCGTTTGCTCCGCTTACATCTTTTTTTCCGATTGCCTGTCCTTTAATTGTTATCACCTTCCATTTGTTGTAATAAATACGTTTAGTAAGAATTCTTCATAAGTTTTGGTTTCGGTTTATATTATAGCTTAAGGAACTCAAGTTATAAGTATATATATATTTTCTTTTCTGCAAAGTTTATGTTTCAATTTAAATCAAAACTGATGCACCCTAGTCAGATATATATATATATATATATATATATATATATATATATATATATATATATACATATATATACATATATACATATATTATTTTTTTAAATCAAAACTTTATAATATATAAACTTCAATAGACAAGTGACTATAATAATATATACGAAATATATGCATAAATCAAAATATTATATTAAAGCGTGTTTTACAACCGGGCTACGCCGGGCGTCCCTTGTATTTTAGGTAAATACTTTTGCAGTTAAAAAAAGAGCTACACTACTATCAGAGCATCTTCATTTACGTTGAACATCCACAGAAAGCCAGCATCTATATATTACATATGAAAGACTTCGCTGCAGAATATCCACAGGCCCACTAGTTTAGGATAATTAATAGAGTAATTATATTTTACTATATTTGTAATACATGTATATTTATAATTTACATAACATATAGACATTATATAAAAATTATATATACATATTATGTAAATTATAAATATATTCACAACAATTATAATTATATTTAATAACTATATCAATATTTCATATATATATATATATATATATATATATATATACATATATATATATATATATATATATATTCTGCACAGCAACACACAATCCAATTTTAACTTTGACAAAAAAAAATTCTTTTGTTTTATCTTTTAATCTAAGCGTGTCTTTTACCCCATCTTGAATAAAATCAGTATAACTTCTAACATCTGATCCTCGCAATAATTTAACCTTGAAAGTTTCTAAGCAGACCCCTCGCGTCGTACTCTCACATTTACATCGTTGTTTCAACAAGTTGTTTATTGCAAATGAAAAATGCTAAGACAGAATGCAGCTCAAAAGTCTTATAAACATTTTTCGAAGAATATCAAGCAAGGCATGTGGTTTTTTACTATCATTTTCATCGCATGTATAAATAATGATGCGTAATCTTAAAACAGAAATGAAAGTTTCAAATTGTAACAGTTTACACTTTCTCTTAAGGCAAACATTTTGGAATTTATATATATATATATATATATATGCATATATATATATATATATATATATATATATATATTATTATTATTATTAAAATATAAATATATGCCGCTCCCCATTTGAGGGTACCAAACAGATCAAAGGGAAATTATTCCCATGATTTAGGTAAAAATGCGCTTCGATATAAATAATTGAAACAACATCTCTCTGTCTCTATCTCTATCTCTCTATATAAATGTATATATATATACATATATATATATGATAATATATGTATTTTATCACACACACACACACACATATATATATATATAAATATATATATATGAGGGGAAGTAAAATGATGCAACTAATGGTTTACATTCATTAATGATTTTTTTTTTTTTCAGAAAGTTTTTAAAATTCTGGCTTTTCTCCAAAGACAAACAGTTAGCGCAAAAATCGAAAGCTACAACAGTAGGAAAAAAAGTAATGTTCGCAAGAGTATCTACAAACATATACGAATACAAAAAGGTATATTCAAACTGATGTCTAAGCAGTATGTAGTTAGACAATAATAAGGTTCAATCTAGAAGCTAGTTGTAATACTTTTATTTTTCAATATTTTTTCAATACACACAAAAACGCACACTCACCCCCTATATATATATATATATATATATATATATATATATATATATATATATATATATATATATATATATATATATAATATTAGAATGTATTTCGGACAATTATCTACGTATCACACTGGATTTTTTGACACACGTTTTAGCTTTAAAAAAAATGATCAAATATCTGTTAATCGTCTAATGTGATATCCGTGGTATTATTTGCACAAACAGAAGGTAAAAACAACGTGATAAGCAATTCTCACACTATGTATACGTGTCTTTGAATTTCTGGCGCATGTGTGTGTTAGGGTGTGTGTGTGTGTGTGTGTGTGTGTGTGTGTGTGTGTGTGTGTCTGTGTGTCTGTGTGTGTGTGTGTGTGTGCGCGCGTGTGTGTGTGTGTGCAATAACTTTTAACAAACACTCACCTGGAGATGCAAAATGGGCAGTTTATTTATTTACGTATTTTTTAATTAAAGAAACATACAGCTGATTTTGTTTTTGTTTTTTTATCTTTTTTTTTTTCTTTTTTGCAGCGACCGGGATAAATATTGGTAGTTCCACAATAATTCGTTTTATTACATATTTTTGGTGAAAGTCCATAAAACATAAAGTGATTTACATTTGCTCTTGTTTTTTTTTTTGTTTTTTTTATTGTTTCTTGTTTGTTTGCAAAATCAACAGCTGTTGGAGAACTGGACTACTTTTCGTATTCCACTGTTAAGTAACGCGAGCGTATTTCTTCGGAGAAGCTGCGCGGCGTCAACCTCCATTCTTCGCTTTACACTCTCTTCGACTCCGTTTCTGTATCGGTTCGCTCGTATCACCTTCGCTTTCTTGATATCATTCAATTCTTCATCTTCCTTTTTTCTCTTTCAAATAGCCATTTTTCGTTTTGCTCTTTTCCTATTTTCATTTCCGCTATTTTGCTGCGTAAAAATAGATCAAATGCTGATTGTATGGACGTCGGCACGAAAACAAATACACAGTAGAAAAAGAAACGAACTTTTATTTTACATTGAAACTTTAACAAAAAACAACAACAAAAAACAAAAATTGAATAAGTTGTCTATTTTCAAATTGTATGGATATTTCGATAACATATGCAACCATATATTGAATATACTCACGCACACATACGCTCACATCATTACTACACGTTGATCTTCAAAATAAGATCTTTTAATTGCTTAAACGGAGTACTGTCACAAATCAATATGTCCAATATATATATATATATATGCGTGTGTGTGTGTGTGTTTGTGTATGTGTGGATATACACACATATTTAGATATATGTATATGAACGATTATGCAAATAGTAATCAGGATATATGCACACATGTTGCACATATGAATCATATATATATATATATATATATATATATATATATATATATATATATATGATTATTTGCTATAATAATTATAAAATACCTACAGACACTAGTGTTTCATCCTTTCGGGAATCTTCAGTGCAGTGCGTCATGATTAACACTTGTGGACAGATTCGAACCGTCTGTGGCTTCGTTAGCAAAGACCATATACATTCGGTTACTGTTTACCGGTAGAAATGCTGTTGAATTTAAAACCTTTATTACATTAAATGCTTTTAAGCTCAGCCAGAGTGATCTAATCATTATATGACGATCTGTGCATAAGAGCTAAATTGATTGACTTTTTAATTCAGCTGAAAGTACTCAACGAATTTAAACAAGTTTCTTAAAGGGGTTACATAATTATTTACTATAATAATTATTAAATACCTACATATGTGTGTTCATATGCCTTTATATAAGCAAACTTATCCCTGAAAAAGCTTTTAAAAGCTATTTATATAACGCAAGATAAGGTTGTGTAAATAATGTTAAATAAAATTACCTTATTAGATGAAAATTATCTCTTCTGCAAGTAATCTAAAAATGAATGGTGGATTAATATATATATATATATATATATATATATATATATATATATATATGTGTGTATATATATGTGTGTGTGTGTGTGTGTGTGTCTGTGTGCGTGTGTTTAAATTATGAAGGAAAGAAAGTTTTGATATTCAAGATTAAAAGAAAACTAAATAAACAAAAAATAGGAGTCCAGCTGATCGGTTTCGTCCTCACTTTTTTAGCGCTTGAATATGTGATTTATTTTATTTTTAAAAATCGAGATGAATCTTAAATTTAATTAGAATTGAAAATGATCACGGATACTTTATTTAATAAGTGATACCCTCTGGACGTGATTAAATCGGTCATTGAACAGAAAATAAATGTTTTTTTTTGTTTCTTTCACAAATACAAACTAATAAAGTCGGTAAATGTCCAATTCATATTTTGTTACCATGGCTAGGGTAAGTAAGCGAGAAATTCGCAAAGCAAATCAGTTCAAAAGTGAAAATAATTATATTTTACTTCCAAAGTACATTTTATGTTATCTACGGAATGGCATCCTCTCGAAAAGACTTCCACTCATTAACAATAATGTAATTTATCAATTCCAATGTAGTGGCAGTGCCGATTACGTGGGCCGAACGTCGTTATGATTGGATAGTCGAGTCAAACAACACGTGCCTAGCAGATACGGGAATGGGACCTCCCTACCATCGGACGTTCTTAGTAAAACATCCGGGTCTTCAATAGCAGATCCTTTGCTTAAAAACCCATCTTGTGCTACAAACTTCAGCATATACTCATTTACCATTTTCAGTCGTGCTCATTCCAATTTTCACCTGAGGATCTTGCAACTCTTCACGTTCGTTTGAAGAAACATTCTCTTCGTAAACAAAAGGAATGTCCCATACGTTTTAACGTAATTAGCCTCTAGTAGATTCTATCGTAGCATATTTATCATATTATCGTATATTTTTTTTATTGTACAAATCCATTCAGGGAACTTTATTATGTAGTAGACTGGGATCTAATTTATGTAGTCGCCTTCACCCTCAATCACTGCCTCGATCCGTGTTCGGAACTGGGAGCATGACTTTTCCTCAAACGCCGGCGGGAACTCAGCGAATACTCGGCAGATGGCGGCGATCAAGCTGGCTTTGGTGTCGTGGGGCGTCGTGTTGGTGACATTCTAGACGTATTATCAAAAAAAGTAAGCCAGCCGGTTCAGGTCGGCGGAGGAGAGGGGTCTAGTGAGAAAAAGGTACAAAGTCGTAGCACTTCTGTAGGCAAGCCTGGGTCTTTTTGGACTAGTGTGCGGGCGCCGAGTCCTGCTGCCACCCCCAGAGTCTGCCAGCATTCATCTGATCACACCAGAGGATCATCACACTCTTTAACACATACAGGTACCACTTGGTATTGACTTTCAAGCCGACTTTGAAGATGTGAGGTATCATAATTTAACTCTCACTGAAACCACACTAAATCCCATAATCTTGGGTCGTCCGATGAGTTGAGTTGTGCTCTCAAGCGTTTACCAGTCTGGATTTGCATTTTGAGGGTTCTGGCAATAGTCCTATTGTTGTAACTTGGATCGGTAGAGAGCATGGGTTGTATGGTATCGCATCTCCGATCTCGCTCGTTTAACATGGTGTCACTCTCAGAATGATAGAAGGCTCCTATCACTTTTGGGATCTGTACACAACTGGCCAACTAGTAGATGATCTGCAGCACAAAAAGAAAACCGGTTCTCATCAAACGGCAATGGAATCATGTCGTCTTTTCTGGGTCGACAGTTTCATCGTTTCATCCTGTACTCGGCATTGCTCGGGAAAATTTTATTTTGACTATTTCACATTTTATTATGTCATTAAAAACTTGTAATTATTTACGTAACAAAAAGGGCGTGAAAACGCAAAGGGTATAAACAAACAATGTACGTGTAGAGTCTATACTTGTATTTCCCCTATTTACCATTTGCTATCAATTATAATTTCACTTCCATACTGTATCTATTTAATGTATTAAGTTTATGTATTCTTAAATTTTTTAAAAGATTTTCATCGCTTACTTTTCTATAATTATTACTCAATTCTACCACACGTCCTTAAGGAACAGATGATATTAGTGTGTTAAGAATCACTTCGATTACTACCTTTTAATTTGATTCTTTTCTGTAGACAATTAGAAACAATACTTCTATGAATACGTTACTTATCTAAAGACAATTAACTCTTGGACATTCATTTGTAAAATTATTAATTATTATTTCCAATTGCATTTTTATTAAAATAGATATGTATAGTAAAAGTCCGTTTGTCGTTTTTACGGTAGTTGTTTTTTTTTTAAATCTCGGAACGTTGCGTTATGTCACGCGGGATTCACGTTAAGATTTTTTTGTTCCTTAGAAGCGCCGGTTGAGTTTGAATAAAATAAAGACGTATTATATACGTGTGAAACCAAAAACAACGCATTATTAAAAAAATAAACAGACATTTATTTTGTTTGAAATTTATGTTGAAATTCATAAATATATTTCAAGGTAAAGCCTCATCATCAGTATGTCCTTCTTTCTTTGTTTTTTGCCATGTTGTTGCTCGGGAAGATAATCAGATAGTAGAAGTTTTTACGGCAGTTTTTTTTAAATCTCAGACTCTAATTGCACTTCTAGTCGCTATAAAGGAGGATTGTTATGCTATGAAAGGTAAGGGGAAATGTACTCGTTTAGTGTAATCAGCATACGTTTGTTCATACGACATTGTCTCTTGGATATGGGACAATAGCTATTAGGTTTGCTAAAAGATAATTTTCTATGCATAGTGATCACATATTTTATTTTATTTCATTCAATCGTCGCAGTAGAGAAAATGTCAATATATCGACTCTTTCTTAAACTTACAAATAGTGGTTCTAGTTATTTTAGAGTTATTTGTGCGAAAGAAAATTTAAATCCTACTTAAAATTATAACATAATACCGATTAGTTTAAGTATTTTCTTTCAAAGTCTTTCCTTCCTCTTTCTCGCTCTCTCCAAATTATTTTCTTTTTCTCTCACGTTTTCTGTTTTTCTCTATCATTGTAAACATAAATAGTTTTCTTATCTTCAAAAACATTGTGAAATAGTTAATACCGTGACGACAGGTGTATCGTTTAATGAATTTTGGTTTGAGTTGTAAAAGATGAATACAGGTGCCATTTATGATCGTGTTCTATGATAGTAAATGAGTTAATCAGCTATTCCGTTAACTGAGACTTTAAACGAGGAAATGATAACATAGACATAAAATCGCAGAACATAAAAAAAAGTATTTTCTTTAATGTAAAAATAATTCCATGCGAAAGGTAATGGTGTCTATGATGTTAGTGATTGAGAGAGATAGAATTTGTTTAAAATTAGAAGGTGCCAAAAGAGACTGGCAAATGTAATTCGGTGAATTCTTTCTGTCAGTAGGTAAAGGATGTCTCATAAAAGACAGAATAGGGATACGGAGTGCCCCTCGTAATTTTTGAAAACACATCGTATATAAAAGCAAAGGAATTATTTAAATATGAAATAATGACAGTGCTACAAAAGTTTAAGTCTAACAAGAAAGTATAATGTGGTTATCTGCTTGGTTATTTAATTTCTCGCTTCTTCTCACAACTTAAAATAGTATCGTGCGGAGAGAGAACACGTGTTTATCCCCGATAACATTTGTGTGATAAGATATATATATATATATATATATATATATATATATATATATATATATATATATATATATATATGCATAGATCATCGTATAACGATTAGATCACTGTCTGAATGACGTAAATGAACATTTAAAATTAAAATGTTTAAATTCAACGTTATTTCACGCGGTTAATGATAGCCGAATTGATACGGTCTTCGCTAATCGAGCCAGAGATGTCTCGTGTTGCGGGGTTCGAATTGTTCGACTGGTGTTAATCGTGACACCCTGCACTGAAACACCAGTGTCTGTAGGTATTTAATTATTATAGTAAAAAATAATTATATATATATATATATATATATATATATATATATATATATATATGTAGATAGAGCGAGAGAGATTTATATATATATATATATATATATATATATATATATATATATATATATATATCCAAACGTACCCATTTATATACGTAATTATTTTCAATTAACACAACGCTTCAAATGCAAGTAAAATAGAAAACAAAATCTTTCCTTGTTTCAATTTTGCGCGGCTGGCGAGACACCCTCGCTGATGACCGTTTTTCTTTTTATTTTAAATATCGGGCCGTTACCAAGACCATCAGACTACTACCAACACTCTCGCACGCAGAATTCCACCGTGCGGCCAAGAAAAATAAAAATAATAAAAAGCAGACCCTCCATATCTGATATAAGCAAATAAATTTGTTCATATATAAAATATGCGTTGTTTTTAGCTTTCAAAACGTATCCATTTATATACGTAATTAGTTTCAATTTTAATATATATATATATATACATATATATATATATATATATATATATATATATATATTAAGTGTTTGAATTGTCGCTACAAACCACATTCTGTCAAGAATTGTAAATGTCAAATGAATTAAAGAAATAAATTATAAGAGGGTCAACATCATGAACTTTGGAATGTAGACTGTTGTCATTCATTCATTTTATATATATATATATATATATATATATATACATGAATATGTGGATAATATTTTGTTCTGACGCAATGTTTGATTAAACAACAGTTACATTCATCATTATTAAATTATTTATTCATCTTTATCGCGTTAGTGGGCCATTGATTTAATTTTCTGCTCAAGCCTGAACAACAAGCTGCCATAAGGGCAAATATTTCTGAATCTCATGCGTCAACGTCAGACACGTGATATGTTACAAAATTACAATTGGTGTATTGATTGAAATAAAGTAGATTTAAAAAGTTTAAGCAGCATTATTAATTATTATTATTATTATTATGAGACGGCAAGTGTGGCAGTGTTCTTTTTTATTAATGTATATCTGAAATCTTTTGGAGATTGTTTGTGTTACTAGATTTTGGTAAATGGAACTTTGAAGAAAGGAAACTGAACATCTGAGGTGGCGAAAAATAGTAGTTGTTATACTGCTGATACATGTATTATTTGCGGTCACCCATCTTCCATTTAAGCATTTAAAATCATACGGTATTTCTTGGTTTTAGTAACATATCATCAGACGTCGGATTATCTATATATTAATACGATAGCGTGTGTGTTCTGTTGTGTGTCACGCTTACATCCGGGTCGTTTAATTGTTATGTTCTATTTCTTGCAAAAATAATTTTACCAATACTTCTTCATTAATTTTGGTGTTGGTTTTGTCTATACCTGATGGGACTTAAATCATCTATTGTTTTTAATAAATAATTTTATCAAGGATTCTCATTTTGGTTTCGGTTTCGATTGTGACTGACAGAACTCAAGTTATATACACGCACACACACACACACACACACACACACACACACACACACACACA
>NC_136499.1:46832081-46879581 GCF_053919585.1 Euprymna scolopes
AAGTCAGCATCCTAAAGAAAAATGTGGAGGTGGACCTTATATGCAAATTTATACCCTCACCACACACACACACACACACACACACACACACACACACACACACACACACAAAAGTAAATGTGTGCACAGTTTCTAGAATCAGTCTGTAAAGCAATTAAAACGCAATACTTCGCCGAAATCAATTCCCCAATTATTGTAATTTACGTAAAAACTGTAGCGTAGGTATTTGGCGAAAAAATCGGTAAGACTACAACTATCAAACACACCGATGGATCTGTCAATTGAGATATATAAGCATAAATTGGAAAATCTCTACATAGTTTAATAACATAGACCAGATAACAACGTAAAAAAAACATAGTTCCTATTTACAGTGCCTCCCCACGGGACAGAGTTAGACACCAGGGTCGTTTTTTAATGTGGAGAAAAGTAACAAAAGTAAAAATTGTCTCAGTCGTGAAGGATTTCTCCTCCACTGACAGAGGACAAGAAATTGAAGTGCAGCATCTGAAGAACAGATACTACACTTTGATCTTGTCCCGAAGGTCAAAAACATAGTTATTTGCAAAGATATGTGCTAAAAATGTGCAAAGTAAATGGACGAAAAATGTTTATGTATGTTTAGACATTTTTATTGTAAACAAAAGTAAGCCTAAAAATAAATAGTTTAACAGTTGATATTTTGCATATGAGAAAGAGGTGAGAAAGAGAGCGAGAGAGAGAGAAAGAAAAACAGAGAGAGAGAGAGAGAGAGAGAGAGGGAATAATATGTACAGCGAAAGAATCCAGTAGCCATAACTTTTATTTGTAAATCGGCGACGATCATAATAAAGAGAGAGAGAGAGAGAGAGAGAGAGAGAGAGAGAGAGAGAGAGAGAGAGAGAGAGAGAGAGAGAGAGAGGAGAATATGTACAGCGAAAGAATCCAGAATCCAGTAGCCATAACGTTTATTTGTAAATCGGCGACGATCATAATAAGGAGAGAGAGAGAGGGAGAGAGAGAGAGAGATGGGGTGAGTGAGAGCGAGAGAGAGAGAGAGAGAGAGAGAGAGGGCGAGAGCGAGCGAGAGAGAGAGAGTGATGGGCGGCGAGCGAGATGTTTATTTATATATATAAATGATTGCGTAGATAGATATATAATTATCTAAAAAGAACGTGCAGTTTATTAATGTTGATTAATATTTAATAAATGTTTTTGCAAAGTATTTAAAAGCGAAATTAGTGTTTTTCCTAACGCACGATGACGGGACACGCACAAAGTAAACAAATTAATGTGACAAAAATAAATAAATAAATAAATAAATAAAAATGTAAATATAGGTTAGCGAATATCTCTATGTAGACATAAAATATATTTTTTTTCTTTTTCTGCAAAGGATGACCTTTTTTGTGCGAGGTACTTCTATTATTAGTATTATTATGATTATTATTATGATTATTATTATGATTATTATTATTATTATTATTATTATTATTATTATTATTATTATTATTATTATTGGCTAACAAGGAGCTTTCACACAGATCATCAAAGATCTCATTGAATACGGCCCGAGGTGTTCCCTGGAAGCCGAGTGACAAGTCTCCCCAAATTTTCTAGTACTCTTAACTTCTTTCGACATAATTTGCAAATAAATTTGCATTATCGCAACAGCTGCTTGCCACTGATTTCTCGTTGGCAGTGGGAGAAACTCTGGAATTTACTGGAATTTGAGTGGCAATAAGCCTCCTCAAGGTCCCAGTTCTCTTCGCACATATAGTGGAGGCCTGATCAGTGCTCACTTCTCGGTTTTCTTTCCTCCTTGACTACTTGGCTATTTGGGATCATTCTTTTGGTGAGACGGGGCAGTGATGTGGTAAGTTGGGGATAGGAGTAGAGTTAGAGAATTTATAAGTATGCAGCTTCAATGTTCTTGGTTCCATGTACCGCTTCATGTTTTTCTCTGTAGCAGATTGTCTTGAATCTATTATTATTATTATTATTATTATTATTATTATTATTATTATTATTATTATTATTATTATTATTATTATTATCATATGCGAAAGGAAAAAAAAGGTACCGTTTAAGGCTAGGTTATGGTTAGAAACAAAAACAAGAAAAGTAATATACGATGTACCGGACGTGTCTGCATCGCTCTTTGGGAAGGAAGAAGGAAAGGATGGCTAGCTCATTTATATACCCGAAGGGCATCTTGGGAAGGCAGTGCATGATGGGAGAAGCCATTTATTTTGTTGCCTCTTCATTTTTGTTTGATAGGAGGATATAAAAGCCGGAAAAAATTCCTTGCAAGGAACACAAACAGAAAAGAGTGGTGAACATCTCTTGAAAAGTATTGCGTGTTGGTGGCGTTCAGATTGTGCGGTGTGACATTGGTGACGAGAGGCCAGGTATGGTCGATTGAAAAAGAAGAGGGCAGAAACGTGCTGTTGTCGAGCGAGTGACTCACTCCTTCCCGAACCCCAGAACCGAGTCCTGATCGTAATCTCACAGTTTTTGTTGTTGTTGTTGTTGTTGTTGTTGTTTGGGGTGAAAATTGAATAACACAAACTTGTGATTTGTTTTAAGGTGTAAAATTGGAAATGAATTGATCGGAAAGTACAGTGCACCCAATAACTTAGCTGCTACGCGAAAAAAGGATGTCACTAAGAGCTATTACCGTTCGTCTCTCGTTGTGGACTTATAATGTCAAGAAGAAAGTCAATATAGACAATTTAATCGCACAGGTAACCTTACGTGGATGGAAAACGTCATAAAAAACAAACAGAAAATGCAATTATAGTAACATCTTTCAAAGCAAACATTCAAAATGGCCCACCATCTTCAATCAGAGGTTGATAGTTTTAACAGCGGAGTGGACAGTTAGTTACGATTATCTGATTCGTTTTATTTGCTGTTAATGCTGTCAATTTAGCTGCGAAAATAAGCAGCAGAGGAGGAACTCTACAGCAATAGCGATTGAGTTCGTATGAATTTTGACAAATGTCAAGCCGAGTGCATAATGAGCCAGATCTATAAAACAGAATCATCTCTAATATTTAATCAAAAATGGGTGACATGCACTTGAGGCAGGAGAAAAAGTTCAAATGCTGTAGACAAAACAGAGAACGAGAAAGACGATGAATTTTGACGCCACGTTTTCGATAGCAGAGAAAACTAAGGTTTTTAGATCGGTCTGTTGATGGCATCCAAGCAAACTGGAAACCGTTAATACTCTCTATATATGTGAAAATGTGTGTGTGCGGAAACACGTCTGAACCTATATACTCTACGAATTTTTGATCTACAGACTTGAAATATTTTATAGAGGACATACAAACGCGTGGAACACTTTTTCATCCATTTTCACTCGGAAAAGTAGGAGAACTAGCACATATATAGGGTTGACAGTTGTCAACTTAAGTACAGATTCTGCAACTATACAGTATCTTTTAAAAAAAATAAGCGAACTAATAAGTTATCAAATTAGCTAAATGGGTAAGAGAACAACGAAGAAATAATATAGAATACAAATTAAACTTGTCAATACTAGGAAGTGCTTAGAAATATACATTTAACAAATCTGGGCGCTTCAACTAGAAAGATGCAGTATTGACATATTAATAACCTTTTGTTTCTGCACAATACAACGGATCTGTAAAAAATCTACCGGAATTTGAACGTGCTGAAGGAACTGTTTTGTATGAGAAATACATACTTGGATCTTGAAATGTAACTCAGCTGTATGTACTTAACAATGTTAGAAATAATATTGTTAAGCAAATCAAATAAGCTGGGTTAGGCATAAGTTATAACCAGTGAATGCAATTTCTATTAAGTGTTATACTCAATACGCACCATATATATTATGACATCTTAAAGATTGAATAAAATACAATCTGAAACCTTTTAGTAAAAGTATAATGGACCATATACAATCGCGTCAACAAGTCGATCAGAAAGGAGGCAATATTATTCGATAATAGTAAAACATTTTCCTAAAAACATCATGAATCCAATACTGAAACAAACAAACAGATGAACCAGAGCACTGTGCTACTATATCTGATGAGCTTCCAGAATATAAACCTCATAATGATACATCGATATCAAGCAACAGGAGCACACAGAACAACCTACGTCATCAAAATAGTCAAACAGTTTGGACAATACACTCTTACCAACAAACATGTGAGATGATAGGTTATTGTCTGAAATCCGGTAGGATGCCCTATCCACAGCAAGAACAAAATCAGGAATCGAAAAAAAAGGTGACAAATTCTGATTATCATATATTAAGCACCAAATTACTAGCAAGACACTAATTTTATTCTAGTGTCAATAATTTTATTGGTTAGTAAGATGAAACACATTCGGCCTTTATAGGGATGATGGCCTTTGCTTCTAACGCGATCACAAAGGGACTAGCCTAGATTAGCTTAGAAAAGATCTAACTAAAATATTTCATGAACTATGCATTGACCTATACGAAGTAGACTTCCTAGATACAACTCTAAATCTAAACAATAGGACACATAGACCCTTCCACAAGCCCAATGAGACATTAATGTACATAAACAAAGAATCCTGCCACCTCCTAAAATTAAAAAAAGACATGTTTGCCAATATCAGCAAAAGAATCTCACCGCTCTCATCAAACACCGACATCTTCAATCACGCAGCTCCATATTACAATGAGGCGCTTCAAAAAAGCGGATTCACAGAAAACATCAACTACCAGCCAACCCAACATCATCTAACAAAAACAAGCGTAACAGGAAGCATACCATCATTTGGTTTGCGCCCCCATTTTCCCTCAACACAAAAACACGAGTGGGACATTTATTCCTGAAACTGCTAGACAGGAATTTTCCTCCACAACATAAGTTGCACAAATTATTCAACAGAAACACAGTTAAAGTTAGCTATTTTACAACCCATCAATAAAAAAGATCATCGCAAGGGAACGCAATGAAAAAGAAAATGCTTACTGCTCTTGCATATCCAAGGAAGATTGCCTATTAGAGGGAAGATCCAGGGTGTCATCCCTCGTATATGAAGCGCCACTCACGCATCAGGCAAGTGATACACCAGAAATATATATATATATATATATATATATAGGTATGGCACAAGGGACATTTAAGCAGAGATTTGATATGCATAACAATTCTTTTATGGCAAAAATAAAGATAAAGAGTATGCCAAAGTATGGCAGTTAAAAGACAACAAAACGCCATTCAGCATTAACTGGAAAATCATAGAGAGAAGACCGGTATAGGCACCAGCCTCAAAACGGTGCCCCTTTGTGATGCAGAGAAATACCATATTATAAAGACTATAAATAACACCCCAAATACCTGTTTAAACGTTCGCGGGGAAACCCTTAAATTTTTTATACATAGGAGACAAGCGCTCCTAATAAACAACAAATGAAGATCCTTACATAAAGGAACTCCTTCAAGAGTATTCTAAATGCATTCAGTTTAACGCACGAAATAATTTGTAAAACTGAAAAAATATTTAGGCAATTTTAAATAAAAAAATAGGCATTTTTATGGCTATAATAAAGAATACCATGAATCCAAAAACACACACATATATATATATATATATATATATATATATATATATATATATATATATATATATATATATATATATATATATATACTGAGTCAGGTCATGTCATATGCTACTGGTACCATTTAACCTAGTAGTACCTGTCGCATGGTCGGGTTACCGGCGACTAAACCAGTTCCCCACCAGTTAGTCTGGTGAGGAGGGTGGCTAGTCTCACAGAAGGATTAAAAACAAGACCTTTCAAAGGGCGTACGTACCCACCTTTTTGGGAGGGTGAACGGCCAACTAGCATCATGCATATATATGTGCCTGTGTGTGGGCGTGCGCGCGCACGCGCGCGCGCGTGTGTCTATAAGCACCGATCCCATGGGTGGTGTGATTGTTTATAACTAACTGTTTATAATAGGAAGATTCCATGGATCTGTGGATGTATATGTTGTTAGATGGTGCTTGTAAATATACAGGTGCATCTATGCATCTATGCGAGTTCATGGAGGCTTTTAAGATGTTTATATGTGTTTATGCATGGATACGGAAATGCTTTACTGTGGGTTTATGAATATAGGTGCTTGCGAGTATACGCATATACATATGCGTATGTGTATATACGTCGTGTGTGTGTGTGCGCGATCGGTTTCATAACGCGATCCAGTGCATCTCTTGGTCTGTCATCCACCACCACTGCGGAACCGATCACCCAAGGGCTTGACAGATTTACGGAAGTGTCAGCGAAGACTCTGTGCTGGCCTCCAGGCTGACGCCACTGGAAACTGAACTTCAGGCTAACAGTGCATGGATCACTGGGAAGCTCAACCCAGACAGAAAAAAACAGAAACTGTGACGCTCTGTTAAGGCAGTTTGAGAAAGTTGGTAACATTAATTCTGGCTAGTCACTGCGACCAATGAGCTGCCGACTCGTCTTGGGAAATCCTTGTCAGTCTGCCGTACCCCATGGGAGGAGAGGGGTGAAATGGCAACTGACAAAACCCACTACATCCTTAAACTATCTTGTCAGCAAATTCCTTACGAACCAAGAAACGAAAACAGAAAAAGAACTCATACTGGCAGGGCGTCGCCCAAGATAATAAGGCCCATAATACACCCAACTTCAAGTTTTCATCGTGGAACATACGAACGATGCGTGACAGGTCTGATTCAGCAAACCAGAAAGAAGAAGTGCGATTATATCGTGTGAATTAGAAAAACTATGATATCGATATTGCTGTCCTGAGTGAAGTCAGGTTAAAAGAGAGCGGTTCTATTAGAGAGTCCGGCTACAGCATTTACCGGATAGAAGTGCCCCATACGATAAATGACATTTTGATGACACTTAGGCTACCTTTATCAGAAGACCGTTGGTGTACCCTGATAGCTATATATGCTCCGACTATGACAAACTCTCAGGAAACTATTGATATATTCTCCCATCAGTAAGACTGCATCCGTACCAAAACGCGATAAAATCATACTCATGAGAGACTTTAACGCCAGTGTACGACAGGATTATATCACCTAGCCCAGAGCACTAGGGAAGTATGGATGCGGGAAAGTCAACTCAAATGGGGAGCTCCTCCTTTCACTTTGCACTGAGCATCAGCTTTGCATCACCAACACCTTCTTTAAACCCAAGCCTGTTTACAGGAACTCCTGGATGCACCCCAGAAGTAAACATTGCCACCTCATTGACTTTGTCATCACTCGTCAACGTGACCTCCGAGACATCCTGGACACAAGAGTAAAGAGGGGTGCAAACTGCAACACTGACCATATCATGATCCGGACACAAGCAAGATTCAAACTGAGACGCAAAATAAAGATAAAGACCCCCCCCCCTAAGAAGCTGGATGTCAACGGCTTGAAACGTCAAAATGTAAGAGAAGAGCTGGTGAATGCTCTCAATGAGAGATTTGCTAAACCAACTGGAGATGTAAACTCAGATTGGCTGCCCTTCAAAGAAACTGTTTATGAAACATCCAAAGAGTGCCTCGGGCTGGTCGGGAAACGCCATGAGGATTGGTTCGATTAGAACTGCGAAGAAATGAAGCAACTCATCAACCAGAGAAACGCCGAAAGAAGAATGTTGTTCAGGAACACTAGATCCATCAAAGTAAAGTACGCTAAGGCAAACAGCAAGCTCCAGAGCAGATGTAGGGAACTTAAGAACAGTTGGTGGATGGCTAAGACTGCGTAACTACAGATTCTGGCTGACACTAATGACATGAATGGTTTCTATGGGAGTATGAGAGCAGTCTAGGTCCCAAATGTAGCCCATCCCGATCAACTACTTGCAAACGACAATTCCACTTTCCTCATGATAAATGCGAGCTTCTAAAACGATGGACTGAGCATTTAAAAACATTGCTAAACGAGACGCTAGACATTGACGAACGAGCAATAATCAACCTGGAGCAGTTCCCGACACAGCACTGGATGGACAGATGCCCTGAGTCAGATGAAATCTGCAAAGCATGGCAAATGGCAAACCAGCTGGGTCTGACGGCATATACCCTGAGGTCATCAAGCGAGGAGGATAAAAACTACTTAGCACTCTCTGCACAACCGTACAGAGTGCCTGGACCACTGCAACTGTTCCTTAAGATTGGAAAGACGCACAGCTAGTGACCATATTCAAAAAGGGAGATCGCAGGCTGTGCGGTAACTACAGGGGTATATCACTGCCCTCAGTCCCTGGGAAATTGTTCGTTTATGTTCTCCCAAACAGGCTTACAGCGCACGCTGAAACCTTGATATCTGAGGTACAATGTGGATTCCGTGCAAACAGAGCCACAGCGGATATGATCTTCTCACCCAAACAGATCCAGGAAAAGTGTGTGGCGAAAAATATTGAGCTGTACATGATCTTTGTGGATTTTACGAAGGTTTTCGACACGGTGGATCGAAACACTCTTTTGGAAGTCTTGCTGAATCTTGGCTCTCCTGCACACTTCTCCAGTCTTGTCAGAGCCCTTCATTCAGGCATGAAAGCTACAGTTAAGCTGAAGGGCGAGCTCTCCGATCCGTTCGGTGTGCAGAATGGTGTCAGACAGGGCTGCGTCCTCGCTCCAACCCTCTTCTCACGTCTTTCGAAATTGTGATAAGGGTGTTTTTATACGATCTAGGCCGGGAGTAGACCTTTACAATGTCAATGCATACAAATCCGCAAATAGAACAACAAAGATATTCGTACAGCAGCTCATGTTTGGTGATGATAGTGCAAGAAAACCGAAATTATGTACGAACAATCCCCTCAATCACCAGCAACAAGCAAGCCAATTAAGATTCAAGACCAGGAGCTTTACAATGTCAGCAAATTCAAATACCTTGGGATCACGGTCATGAAAAACAACAAAATGGACGAGGAGTTTTCTACAAGAATGGCTAATGCCTCCATATCCTATGGAAAACTCAAACAGAGGGTCTGGCAGAATGGTATATATATACGTTTTATTTTTTATTACCGTATCTTTCTGTTAAGTTACATTATTGTTTCGGCTACCCGGCCGTTTTTTGGCGGTCTGTAACGCCCTTAGACTTTTACAGAAATGTTCGCTATTTTGGGATGAAAGAGTGGAAGAATGAATAAGGTCAGGGGCTGGGGTTGCGAGGAGGGCGGAAGAGGAAGAGAGAAACGACCACAGGTACACATACATGTCCGCCCTTGCGTGCATATATATGTGCATATATGCGCCTGCATGCATAGGAACCTGCGTTGTTCTTGTTTGCGTCAAATTTTCTTTAAGGTGTCAAATTTTCTTTAAGGTGCTAAGATTGGGTGCGTTTCTTTTAAGTATATATGTGTGTACGTGCGCATGTATGTACCCGTGGCCGCGACCGTTCGCTGACCCCCTCCAAACAATTAACAACAAAATAAAAACTAAAAATAAATATACCGAATCATAGCCCCCACCGCCTCCAAACATAAGAGAACAGCCAACAGCTCAAGACATACTTACCAAGAAATCACCTCACCAACGAGACGCTAAAATCTTTAACACTAAGACTCGAATTTTAAAGCACCCCTCCTCCTCCCACCCCCACATATTCCCCTTCCCCTCATGTATCTCTATGCCCTCAGCCACACAAGAAATGAACCTCCCAGACCCTCCCCCACAAGTTCTTTAAACCCCAAAACTAAAACATTATCGACATACCAAACACCCCCCCACCTTCCCTCCTTGTTCCCTTCCTCTCTTCCTCTTCCGCCCACCTCGCACCCCCCGACCTCATTCATTCTTCTACTCTTTCATCCCAAAATAGCGAACATTTCTGTAAAAGTCGCTATAGGCGGCCAAAAAAACGGCCGTGTAGCCGAAACAATAATGTAACTTAACAGAAAGATACGGTAATAAAAATAAAACGCATATTTGGTCTACAACAGTATTGAGCACTTTCTTCAGTTTGCATTAATTACCATCTGCACTAAACTATATATATATATATATATATATATATATATATATATATATATATATATAAAATTAAATAAAAATAAAAAGTCCTAGATATTACAAGTCAGTAAATGAAATTAAAATAGCTTACATAAGGTCCCTTAAAACCTCATACCAGATACATTGCGACCGAAGATGAAATAAAAAAACAGCATATGGGATACTAAATATAAGCGTATAAATATATATATATATATATATATATATATATATATATATATATATATATATATATATATCTATATATATATAATAAATAAAATAAAATAAAATAAAAAAAATATATACATAAAGAAATATTAAAAATAAAATATAATATAATAGGAAAGCAAATATTAGGGAGTAACCCCCTTGAACTAAAAATAAAAGAAACGAAAATGTTAGAGAATTAACAAAATAGATAAATTACCTCCCTTGGACAAACCAAGAATAACCGATCAGAAAAAGAAGCAATGCCAATAAGGAACAGAATAGGTCAATATCAATTTAACCACACATTTACTAAAAAATATACATTAAATAAAAAATTAAATAATTAGAAAATTCATATTAAAATAAAATAAAATAAAATATACAGAAACAGAAATTCCGCGTTTCAACCACTCTAGGATTCTTCAGGCTTATGCGAGAATTTTGTGGTTGTTTCGCGTTTTTATATACGTACCTTCTATTTAGTTTTTAGTGAGCCAATCAGCTTTCTAGTATCCAACGCACCCTCTCTAATCAGCCAATGAGCAGGAACTTACAGGACAAAGGCCCATTTGAACTCCGGTTGACCCGTTTCTCCGTGTGTACTATTTAGCGTAGATATCTAATGTCTTGACCTGTTTTAAATCTAGGTTAAATTTTTATTTATTTTTTATTTTTACTTTTTTATATTTTAGTATATATATATATATATATACATATATATATATATATATATATATATATATATATATATATATACCGTGTGATAGTTGATGTACATGCATGCTTATTTTTTTATTTGCTTATTTTCTATTGTTTTTGTTAGTTTTCCAAATTATTTTGTATCTCTATCAATGAGTCAATTTTATCATGTGAACACAGTTGTGCGCTATTTCTCTTTTAATAGATGATGGGGTTCTTTAAAGTATAGGATAGCAAATTTTTCATGAAAGCATAATCTACATGGATCGTCTAGGTCTCTACAGGTGTTTGCTTGTCTTACTATTTTCCATTCGACTACCGGCGAACTTCCGCTTTCCTTGAGTTCGCAGTATTTGTTTGCTAGCGTTGTTTTCGTTTATGTTTTTTTATTATTGAATGTACATTTGTGGTCATTATATCGAGTTTGGAAATCTAAAGAAGTCATATCTACGTAATATTTCTTGTTATTCGGGGTTTCTTTCGCAAATATTGTGACCTGGTAAACTATGCTTTTGGTTGGACATTTATTTTGAAGTGGACAAAGTGTGCGGTATCTACAGTTGCATTTATCTTGTTCGTTATTAGTAGTTTTAGTTTTATTTCTAGTATGGTTGTTGTTGTCCGGAGTTGGTTTCTTCTTCTTCTTCTTCTTCTTCTTCTTCTTCTTCTTCTTCTGCTTATTATTATTATTATTATTATTACTAGTTACATATGTGTCTTTTATGTTAGTTTTATTTTTGTCATGGTGTATACTTTTATTGTTTGTTTTGTTGCTGTTTTTATTGTTTATTTAATATTTTGTCATTATGTGCTTTAATTATCACCTCTAAATTTTCGTAGCAGCTGTAAGATACCTTTAGTGTATTTTATTGACAATTTTGTATAAGGTGTTTGTTGCGGGAAAGTGCTTTTCAATAAAATCTAGAAATTTCTTGCCAAATTGTTTTTAACATTTGAATGTATGGCGCCGTATACCAGATTATATTTCTTTTTCTTCTATTTTTAATTTTATTATAGTTATTGGTGTTTTTTTTTGCTTATATTTGATATCAATATTTTTGTATCCACTATTTTTAGGGCTGTTTCATAGATATTGGTTGACCTGTTAAATAAATTTTCATCGCTTAAGTTATTGCTGAGTCTACTTACGATCGATTTAGAAATCTGTTTTATAATTGATGGTGGGTGATTGGACTTAGACAAAATCAACTTGAGTGTACGATCGTTTCGGAAACGATATTCAATTTATTAAATTGCCAATAATTATTGACAATAATTGACCAAAGTTTAGTCTTGGAATATAATCACCTCATCAAGAAGAAAGGTGGGTGGGAGTTTTAGACACTAAAATAAAACTAGTATTTTTGTAGTAAGGCAGATGATCCTTATTGAGTTCTATTAAAAAAACACTTGTTTTAAGTTCAGTCAGTATATGTTTTGGCGCGCTGCTGTATCTTGTCTCCGAATTTTTAGCTAATGAGGAGATTATATTCGAAGCTAAAACCTTTATAAATTATTGTCAATAATTATCGTCGATTTAATAAAATAAATATCGTTTCTGAAACGATCGTACACTCAAGTCTATTTTGCTTTTGAAACTGATTCGTCATTTACAATTATTAATCATTATACTCAATATTAATATAGCTCTAATATACCTATTGGGCTTATTATATATCTATACTATGGGCATTGTTCTTCTAAAGGATTAACACATTTATTAATATGTCAATGCGTAAAGAATAGATGTTTTAAGGCCTACTTAGAAATAATTAGTATGTCATAGTTTCATGAAAATCTACATTAAATTAAACTGGAGTTAACCGACATTATTAGACTTCGCAAAAATCAATAGCAACAAATGAACAATAATAATAAATAATAACAATAAACGACACATTATTGAAAAGTCTATATGTTTCGTACTTTTCGTAAGGCAAACGGTTGATATGCCGTAAAACAAAGCGAAACAACAAAACACGTGATGTGATTCCGTCGATGCTGTCACATTGTTTAAATTCTCAAGTTGATGCTGATAGGATCAATCGACTGACAAGCAGGCATTATGTGAGCTGCCCGTTCACGCATATTAACAATCTGCTCCACATCAATGGAAAACTTTAAAGGGATACGAAATGTAAAAGTAAAATGACGCCAAGTCAAGGCTTTGTCCGACGGAGGGACCACTTATGACGTCCTCGTCATGATAAATTGCGATCGAGATATATTGCATAACTCTAACATTTTGAGCCGTTGCCAAACTTCACGAATTAAAATCTAATTTCCGACGACTCAACTCGCTTGACATATTGTGCGTTATGTGGACCACATCACTAAATAACAATATTCTTTTATTAGTTTTATTCGGACTAGTGTTCTCATCTTGAGTGTTATTTTCACAGCGTTTAAGTCGATCTACCCTCCAACCTTCTCTATCTTGTCGAACTTGGGAAATCTTTGCGTCGAATTCGAGAAGCTGCAAGAAATTTGGAAGGAAACTGTTTATTAAATCCACCAGGGGCAGATACTCTCGTTTCGCCAGCCATGAATGTGTAGAAATCATAACTAATTCGCAATTATTTTTTTTAGTGCGGCTCAAACTAAATTTTGAACTTTAAAACACTAGAATATTGTCACTTACTACAGATTTTTACCAATATTTTTTTCTCCACTACACCACGAGTCGTAGCGTAGACGATAAATAGATTTTCTTTTGCAGACAATGATTTCCGGCCAACATGAAATGGTAGCATCAAAAATTACTTTGGAATTTCAAAGAATTTACTCCAGTAAAATTCAACCTTCGTCGTCAACGCCTCAGCTATCGCGAGTTGGATTAAAAAAAAGGCTGATAATAAGTAATTCCAAGCTAAAAATGTATATGTACGTATACTTAACGGTTACTCACTTTACACCTGCTAAGGTGAACTGTTGCTTCTCTTTCAATGTTGAACCCTTAACATCTACTTTCACGAACTAAAAACCAAATCCAAACTGTTCTCGAGGTATATATATATATATATATATATATATATATATATATATATATATATATATATATATATCAATCTTACTACTTACAGACACCAGTGTTTCATCCTTATATATATATATATATATATATATATATATATATATATATATATATATATATATATACATGTATACATATATACATATATACACACATACACACACACACACACACATATATATATATATATATATATATATATATATATATATACACTAGCAAAAGTACCCGTCGTTGACTGAGTTCAAAAACAGCCTCCAGAAAATGGACTCTGACTTATGAAAGTATAATAGGTTATGAAAAGGAAGGGTTGTAAAGAGATAGCTTCGAATTTGGGGGTATCAAAAGCAAAGCAAAATATGATGAAAGTAAAAATAAAATAGATAAACCCCATAATCTATTATACCATGCCTGTTCACACTGAAACACTTATCACAATATTCTGTGGATCTATATTAAAAAAAAACTTGTTAAACTTTGTGACGTATTTCCATTCTATGGAGGTCAGGTGCGAACGAACACTCCATAATTTTATTATACAATATTTCTTCAAACTGAAACATAATTATCAAAATATACTTACGCAGATAGATATCAAAAGTCTTTATTAAAGTTTGTGCTTATTTCCATTCTATGGAGGCCAGGCGTGATCGCAGACCCCACAATTTTATTATACCATCCCTATTTAAGTTAAAACATACTCATCAAAGTATTCTTATGTGCATATATCAAAAACACTTCAAAATGTTTTTTTTTCTATTTTTAAATTTTTTTATTTCCATACTTTGTGGACCAGGCGCGAACGAAGACCCCACAATTTTAATAAACCACCGTTCTGCCAGATCAAACATACCCATTCCTGTGTCTCGATACATCTTCTATCATTATATGTAATCAGTTTTTTTTTATAGTAAACCATATATGAGCCTATTCGTGACCAGACACACACGCATACACACACACACGCCCACACACAGACACACACACATTCAGCTTTATGTTAAAGATATTATTTTTAAAATATAATTATCCACTAACACGTGATTCGTCGTCTACGATTCGTCAGACGACGAAACACGTGTCAGTGGATAATTACAATTTAAAAATAGTATATATATATATATACCGCTCCCCATGTGGGGGTACCAAATTGGTTAAAGGGAAAATTATTCCAGCTTGCATTTATGTAAAAATGCGCTTTCGTAAATAATTGAATTCATTCAAAACATATCGCAAAAAAAAAAAAACAAACAACATTTATATATGCATACATATATATGTACATGCATATATATATATGTATATATATATGTATACATGCATATATATATATATATATATATATATATATATATCAAGTTTATACGCTTTAGACCAAACATTCAAAGTAAAGTTGGGTAGAGACGGTCCACACACACGTAGATAGTGTATATATATATATATATATATATATATATATATATATATATATATATATATATATATATATATATATATATATTAAATATTTATATATATATATATACATATATACATACATACCTATGTATATATATATATATATATATATATATATATATATAAGTATGTATATCAAGTTTCAAGCCTTTACTACCAAAACATTAAGAGTAAAGTTGGGTAGAGACGTTCCACATACACGCAGATAGTATCACTGATACACGTGCACACACACGCACAAACACACATACACACATCTGTATATATATATATATATATATATATATATATATATATATATAAATGCCACTGCCCTAAATTTCTAAATTGCTATCATGCACCGTGTAGAAACAATGCATACAATATTAAGCGTGATAGTTACATGAAACCACTAATCTAATAAGAAACCATAGACAGGAATAATTAATTAATGAACACTCGTTTTACAAAGGTATATGGTAATCGCATATCTCTGAGCATATCATGAAGTTTGTTTTAATAATTTTTAAATAAAAAAATGCGGGCTTTTAATATCCATGCCAAAGCGAGAGAAAACTAATTTTATAGTTATGGAGATAATTATTTTATTCTAATAAACAAATCCCGCATATAGATTAATGATGCTTACTTAGAAATAGATGGTTACAGCAGTTTGCAAGTAGAATTTGATGTTTTGTAGAGCTTATAATTTGATGTTTTGTAGAGCTTATAATTTTATCTTTCAGCATATAAACCCATTTCATCTTGTCTTCTTATTACCGTAATTCTAGAAAACATACATCTTCTTTGGAAAGTATTTTCAACAAGAGCTATTCTCCAAGACAAGCCTTCTTTTTTCTTAACTAAATAACTAAAAACAAAAACAAAATAAAACATATTAATTCCTAGAAAAACGGGAGTGGTATCAGTAAAACCAGCGAACATTTTTTTTGTAAACTAGAATTCATTTTTCCTCATAGGCCCTACGATTTCCAATGCACATTTGATAGCATCTTTTGATGCCACGGTCGTAAAACTCCGGGACTCGCTTTGTCACTCAAATCTCTGTTGCCACACTGAAATCGACTTGCTTACATCAACTGCATCGGTTTTGCAAACGGTGAAAGGTGCTCCTGTATGTTAATTGGTTCAGTTTTTTAACACCTGGGGATTCAATGACGCATCTCTGCTTCTGACGCATGTCCATTACAAGCGTTGCTTTCTTACAGTCTCACACAGTCAATATTTGAAATACATTTGAGAAACTTTCAAGTTATTAACGCATAAAGGCAGTCATTATAGACATGCTATTTACAATCCCCCCCCCCCGATTTATACGAGCGGAATAAAAAATAGGAGTTATTACTTTTGGAACACGTATTGCATTTTCTAATACAATCTTAAGTCTAATAAACTTCTCTCCGTGTTGTTGAGGTGATCTTGCTTTATCTCTTATTTCTGGTACAATATGACGAGGTTTCTAAGATTTTAGCTCAAAGGTATTAATTTTAAAGAAATCCGCAAATTTTACATGTACATTCGATTCTTGCCACAGATATTGGACGCTTTTTTCTGGCGAATCGTTATTTTCTTCATAGAAAAATCATTGTTCCTAATAAGACCACCTTCTAAAGAAACAGGTTTATTTCGATCAATCTATGATAGCAATTCGAAAGATTGGCTACCTATTTTTAACTAAACATTCAAGAACTACGAAGACAATGGTGGTAGCATTAAAACTTAAACCTTTTACATCAATATCTGCAACGGAAAGATGAACTTTTCAGGTTATAAATGCATGCCTTCACTCAGCATAATAATGTAATTTGCAAACCCCTCTATGAAATGAAAATACGAAGCTTTACAATTAGAACGTCCATCGCATTAAACAAAAGTGACATTTATTTAAATTAATTAATTCATATTTTAAATAAAAATCAATACTTTATTACGTGTATATGCAATTTAATATTAAAAGAAGAATTTGATATTTAAATTAGAAGGTGGAAGACATTAATGTTAGCCTTCCGAAATTATAAATGAAAAAAAAGTAATGTCATATTTATTATATCTTAAAGAACGAAGTTGTTAATTTACCTCTTTATGTTTTTATTTAAACGGGCCACCGTTATTTAATCAAAATGCTAAATAACATGTTACAATACTATCTATATAGCAGAGATATAGTTTATATATTTATATATAGTATACATGAACGATTCATACACATATTTTAATGACAAACTGTACAATTTTTTTAATTAGTCATATTAAATTATATTATTCAATTGTAATTGTATTGTACTAATTTGTCTATATATGCGATAGTCTCGTAATAAATTTAACTAATACGAATAAATCTGCGAGCAACTCACTAAAAACCTATCTTATATTAAATAAACATCGTTCGTTAATAATCTTTCTAACATGTATAAATAAGAAAAGGAAGGAGAAAAACAAGTGCTGGCTTGCTTGTTCGCTTTTTCTCTCTCTTTCTCTTTCTCTTTCTTTTTCTTTCTTTCTCTCTCTTCAACCTCATTCCCTCGATTCGGTTAACAACGACGGAATGTTTATTGTTTTTACATTTAATGATTGTTTTTATGCCGTAAACACAGTGTTTTCCATGTGTGTTTATATATAGCGTAGATAAACGTTTCTTGTACATTTATTATAATGCTTAAATCGTATAACAATTTTGAAATATTTTATAATAAACAATCAGGGCCACCCGATATTGCTCGGGACCATATACAATCATGTGAAAATTGAAAGTGATACTTAACATACCTGTTATTCTTAGTATAGAGGATGTTTTGTGCCTGTATCAGAAGCTATCTCGAGAAGAACAATATTTTACCTACTCTAGGACGGGTATCACAAAACATATGTATGAAATAATTGTACCTTCCCTAGGACAGGGAATTTACAGCATGTCTATGAAGTAATTTTGTCTTTCCTAGAACGGGTAATGTACAACACATATTAAAAATAATTTTACTTACTAACAGACTGGTAATGTAAATACATATATGAATTTCTGGAGACCTCCAGAGCACTTTTAAAAGCAAAATAATCATGCTTCCTTCTACTCACCACCACCATCACTACCACCGTTTGAAACCGAAATAACGCATTATTACAAAATAAACACATTTGTATTTTGTTTAAAATTTATATTGGAATTTATAAATATGTTTCGAAGGTGAACTTCATCTTCAGTATGTAATTTTTTTCCATGTTGTTGGAGCATATTATCAGCATGTAGAAGTCCGTTTGTTGTTTTCACGGTAGTCTTTGCAAGTGCTGTAACGGTACGTTGGTCATGCAACTTATTTGGTAACCATGCGTTGTTTCTTCTTCAAACGTATCTATACGTATTTCATTTTATTCAAATTCAACCAACGCTTCTATAAAAGGAACACAAACCTTAACCTGAATTTTGCGTGACCAACATACCGTTACAGCACTTGAAAAGACTACTGTGAAAACAAAAAAACATACCCTACATGCTGATAATATACCCCAACAACAACATTGCAAAAAAAGTCATACTGAACATGAAGTTTACCTTCGAAATATATTTATAAATTCCAATATAAATTATAAACAAAATAAATATTTGTTTATTTTGTAATGATGCGTTGTTTCGGCTTTAAACGTATCGAATACGTATTTATTTTAATGAATTAAGTAATTTCACATTGTAAACTGCTTGACTCATTTCCGGGACTGACTACATACACCCACTCCTCTCTTGGAAATATATTATTGAAGTAATTTTGAGATCGTAAAGTGCTACAGACATTTTAGGAACCGACTCCACATCCTTCTCCCACTCTTTTAATATATATGAAATAAAGTGCTTTTGAGGTCGTAAACTCCTTCCAGGTCTGACTTCATATTCTCGTTGCCACTTTTTAAAGTATATATGAAATAAAGCAATTTTGGTGATCGTGAACTATTTCGGGATTGTACTCCATAGCCATACCTCTAAAAAAATATATATGAAACAAGTACATGTTTTGTTAAGAAGTTCAAATTCAAATAAACCTCACAAATCGAGTTATCTTCTATTACTTTTGGTAAAGAAGATTACAGAAATAGTAGTAAGTGTCAAATATCAGCCTGATTCATATACTAATCATGAGTTATTTTGTAAATCACAAAAGATTGTATAAATAAATTTTATCAAAAAAAAAGATAACCCCAGATTTTCACAACAAATATTATAATTGCAATGCATGAATTGTAAAAAATATGAAGTTGTTAATATTTGTGTGTATTGAGATCATACGTATAGAAAGTATCGACACAAAAGCTTATGAAAGTTTAAAACGAATGTTTAAAAAGGAAGTGTCCTCTATAGTGTCATATCTGACCGAATGGTTAATTGTAGGCATAGACCAATTCATACCATCTAAAAAATTCCAACAAAAACCTAACAGCCAGCCATGGTTCTCCCCAGAATGTGCTGCTGCTATCGCACACAGAAATCACTTTTTCCATAGCTACTAACGTAATAGATGCACTGAGACTAAAGCTGCTTTCAGGACTGCAAGCAACCACTGTAAAAGAGTAATAAAAATGCAAGAGAGCTATATGCCCAGTCTGTTAAATCCAAGGTAGCTGATCAGCGGCTTGGATCCCACCAGTTTTGACAAATAACAAATAGGATCCTGAACAGAAGTGTGCGTTCTATCCCAACCATTATCAATGGACCAGAGGTCATCTCGTCAGTGTCAGACAAGGCCAAACTATTTGCAAATAACTTTGCAGCTAATTCTACCCTATGCGACGAAGGCCATCAACTCCCCATATTTCCTCCTATAACACAGAACAAGCTAGGTAACATACAAATATCAGTGCATGAGGTCGCCAAGCTAATCAGTAACTTAGATTCCAGTAAAGCAACTGGCCCTGGTGGCATCCCAATTATAGTGTTAAAAAAGTTTCAACCAGAACTTACTCCCATACTTACGAAACTATTTAAGCGCTGCCTTAAGGAGAATTGCTTTCCGGCTCCCTGGAAGACCTCATCAGTTTGCCCTGTATTTAAGAATTCAGGTGATGAGTCATCTCCCTCTCAGTACAGACCTATAAGTCTCCTGTGTGTTATGAGTAAGTTGCTGGAATCCATATTAAATAGAGAAATAGTCAACAACCTCAGCAGGAATAACCTTTTTAGTGACACAATATGGTTTCCGCTCTGCAAGATCTACCGCAGATGTGCTGACGGTTATATCCCACAGGATTAGTGAATCTCTTGACAAAGGCTTCCTTTCTAGAGCAATTGCTCTTGACATATCAAAGGCCTTCGACAAGGTATGGCATAAGGGTCTACTTCACAAGATTTCCACTTACGGTATGACTGGAAATGTTTTCTTAATCATTAAATCATTTCTCGCCGATAGGCTCATAAGAGTAGTGGTAGATGGACAAAAATCGGAGGCCTGCAATATAAATGCTGGAGTCCCTCAGGGGTCAATCCTGGGCCCAACTCTCTTCCTGATATACATCAATGACCTCCCTAAACACATACTTAAATCATTCGTTGACATCTATGCTGATGACACGACCATCTACGGCAACACATCAAAGGCTGTAAATGACAAAGTTTCCCCTGATTCTCTCTACTCTGATCTCGAGCGCGTGGTTCAGTGGGGGGAAGATGTGGCTGGTTAGCTTTTATGCATCCAAAACCAAACTCCTATCCTTACATCATCAACGCTCTGGCATCAATTGTGATGGATGGCTCTCGTCTGGGTGAGACCCCGTGTTTTGACAAGCTTCTGGGGTTGACCTTTACTCCTGATCTGAAATGGAACACGTACATCAAGTCTGTTGCCAAGGTTGCTGGAAAGATGGTGGGATACTTCTACCGCTCCGGAAGATATCTCACTACTGATGCAATTCTTTAAGCCTAGTACGTCCAAGGATGGAATACTGCTGCCATATCTGGGCAGGAGCTGCTAAAACAGCCTATCCTGCCTTGACAGAGTAGAAAATAGACTTCGTGGCATAGTGGGGGATGCCCTTTTCTCTACCCTGCAACCTCTCTCCCACAGAAGAGACGTTGCGAGCCTATCCTTGTTTTATCGTTATGTCCATGGCAGGTGCTCGTCTGAACTCCAATCTCTGCCCCCCTCGCCAATCTTTCACGAAAAACACCCGTCTAGCTGAATCCACTGTCAAAAATTTCCCTCACTTTATATCTGTGCCTGAATCAAAACGCGGATTCCATGAACAAAGCTTCTTTCTTAGAACTGCACGCCTGTGGAAATCTGTCTGCTTCCCACCTGACTACAACTTGGATGTCTTAAGTCCAACGTTAACAAATTCCTAATGAACCGCCCCCTTAAGTAAACACTTCATCAAATCTCCACACTAACGTAATGTACTTGCAATAACCCTTATCCATGAGTTGCTTCCGGGCCTTGATAAATGGTGATCACTGTGTAAAAAAAGAAAATTAAATGTAAATGGTATTTTTTTAAGTATTTGTATAAGTTGCTAACAGAAAGACGAAAACATATAGGAAAATTCTAGTCATGTTACTACATTAATAAAAATAATTTTAAACTTTAAACGCTCTCTCTCTCTTTCTCTCTCTCTCTCTGTAAAAGCAATGAGACGATGTTTGATGGTGGTAGTCACGAATGCCGTCTTATTTTCGTCCACCGCCTTTAAAACTGCGGCCAACATTCGGACATACTACTACTACTAAATTTATTGTTATTATTATTACTACTACTCATGTACGACGACGATGGTGGCTGCGACTGCTACTACTTCAAAAGCTGATTCCGTTGTCCAGCCGTCAGAGGAGAGGGGCAACGAAAAAAGAGAAAAAAGAAGAGCCTAATTCTCTCTCCCTTTCTCCACATTTTATGTTTTAATTTTTACAAGTATAGAAAGTGTCTACAAAAAATCTTGTGAAATAAATTTCTATATCAATTGTATTTTTAATACATTATTTTTTATAAATTACTACGAGAAAGACGGAAATCTATAAATTTTTTGTAAAATTATTACATAGTAACATTAAAAAGTCAAGAATATGGGAATGTAAAGAAAAAGGAAATGGTAAAGATCGAAACCGCAACACTGGCATTAGAAGCCAGTCACGTTATACACAGCACCAAAAGTACAACCGATTTAAAAGTGTTGTAAAATAACTAAATAAATAGATATGTTTTACAAGACGTACTCATCCATAGAACGATACCATTGCGCTACGCTTGGCAAGTCGTGATTTCTGTCGATTTTGACCCCGATTTGTGAACCCCTTTGCATTTATTTTAACCGAGTACATCCCTCCAGTAAAATTCTGCACCAAAATATAGTCTTTTAAGCTACTGCATGCCGTCTAGCGACTTTCCGTCTGGGAGGAGATACTATTTCAAAAACGGAGACAGACACACACAAGCAAACTGAGAGATGTAGTGAAATTTATATATTAGATAAATTTTATTCAATTCTAATCTTATGTTATATTTTGTCTATAAATGTACAGCAGTTTTGTAATAAATAAAATTATCAGGTTGGCAAAAAGCTTTTGCAGTTTTTAACATTTAAATTCAAGTGAACATATCAGTTCAAACAAAACATATTGATAGAAATAAGCATGAGCAGATTCATCACACATTTGCCAACGTAAAGCAAGTCTATTTATGCCAATAACGTAAAATCTTGCATTCTTGTGGTGATGAGGTCGCTGAAAGTGCTTTTGCTATTGCTTAGTTTTTTTTTTAACCATCTCTCATCTAGAATGTTGTGGAGATGCGTGAAAAAGTCGTAGTCGGTATGTGAGAGATCTGGATAGTTTTTAGCCCAGTTCGTTCATGTTCTGTTGATTCTGATGGTTTATTATGGTCAGTGTACAACGTGCAGTTGGACATTGTTATGGAGAATTGGGATTTTTCTGTTGACTAATGCTGGGTGTTGTCGAAGTTTCTTATATATTTCATCAATTTATTGACAGAACATTTCCACCGTAATTGTTTCACCTACAGACAAAAAACTGTAATAAAGGAGAACGGTCTCAGTCAGCTAGACGGTCAGCATGGCGTTGTTTAGGTTCAAAACGAGGTATGGGAAGTGTCGTGAACCTTCGTCGGTGTCTAACCACTGAGCTTAGCATCGCCGGGTGTCATAAGTAATCCACTTTTTTTATCGCAAGCCAAAATTCAGTCGAGCAACGTATTGTTCTCGTTCTGTAAAAAAAAGGGGAAAATGACACTTCATACAGGTGTTTCTATTTATGAGGCATCCATTTATCATGTATTTTTGTCATTCTAATCTCTGCAGTCTGCTGTAAACTCTGTTATGTGGCAGTCATCTGCACCAACAAAGGTTAGCAGTAATACCAAAAAGTGTGGTTGGTTCTACACAAAGCCTTCACCACTATAAACAAATCATCTGTGTGGATTTCCGAGCAACTTAGTTGTTGTGACAGAACCTCATACTTCGAAACGACGGGAGAGTCAATCATATATAAACATATATACACATATATAAGGATATTATTTTTGAATAAATATAATGAATTATTTAGTACCTACAGGCAATAGTGTTTTATACTTATCAGTGTAAGAAGCGATAATTACCGTCTGTTAGGAAATTTATACCTAGTCAAAAAGTCGCACTTGACTCTGTAGTTCTACTCTTAATCCATCAGAAATTAACAGTAGAATTTAGGGAAAGTAATTAACTACGAATGTCATACCACCGATCATAAAGAGTAAACCCTTAGAGAGAATTCAACGGCAGTATGTCGGAGTATTGCAGTTTCGCTGAGGTTGTTAATTCCCTTAATAGTACTAAACATTTTTATTAAAAGGACCCTCATAATAATAATGGTTTTAAATAAAGTTTACTTGTTATTTTCATGTCTAGACACGCTATTGTTACATGCTTATGCAATCATCAGTGTAGAAATTAAAGGAAATTATATATCACCACAAAAGACTCATAAATGGGGCTGACGAAAGTGCGGCATACTGGATTAACTATAGATCTAATTTGGTTGGATTTGAAACCGACGTTGTTCTGATCACTTAAATGAAGATATTGATAAATAAAAATTACTCAATAATCTATAATGTTTTCTGATAAATTGAGCATCTGTTGAGGTTCTATCCCGCTAGCTTTACTTATACACATAATACGCAGCCTAAAATACGCATAAATAGTATATTTTAATTCATACAGAAACTGAGACATGTGCATGTGAGTATTATCTTTTTTCTAAACAGTTCACTTCTTGTAAGTAAAAAAAAAATACTCCAGTTGAGATCGAAACCTAAACCTAAAGACAGTGAGTAAGTACAATAACCATAACACCAGCTTCAAATGATCTTTACAAAGTAACATCAAACCTACTAATTTTTAACATAAAGAAGCTGTTGTGGTTCAGGGCCGCTCATGCGCATTCGTGAAGAAGTTGACAAAGGGATAAAAATCCGATAACTCTCAAGTAGCAATTTTTTTAAATTTTGACCATTAGCAGCTATTTTAGCGGATAATTACCGATTAAAAAGTTTTCCACATATCTGAATACTCTGTATACAAAATTTCCTGTTTGTAGATCAAACATTCGTTTAATATATAGGTTGAGAAGTGTCTTCACACACATTCTCACTCACAAAAATCACCCACCATACAAGTATATTTTCATGTTTGAGCAAAATAGCTGCACACTGAACATGCATTTTTACATTAATCGCATAAAATTAACAAATTTATTCTAAATGTTTAGATATTTATAAAGAATCAGAATCGGAACCGGTAATTGTATCTGAATCGGGAAAAATACTGGAATCATCACATCACTAATTTATATATATATATATATATATATATATATATATATAATATTATCAATATTATCAATATTTTTATACCTACATATATTACTGTTTCATATTTACGAAGTCATTAGAACCCCAGTCTCAAAATAATCCTTGACTTGCTGGTACTAGAAATTAGTAAAAGAATTAAGGGAAATTAAGTATGTTTAAATCTTAAATCAACATGCATACACGATAAACGATAATATACTATTATCTAAAAGGAATTTTGTTTTTTGTTTTTTTCATTTTTCTTAAACTTTTTCTTCTAGGGGATGGGACATCCAACCAGATGTCTGACATTTACCCCTATTTTAGTGAGTCCAACCAAGAGATCTTTTCAGGATTCTAGCCGTCCCTTTCAGTGCAATCGTTTGTATTTCACTTGCACTTGGTTCACCAGGTATGCTTGCTATGTACTTTTTAAAGTACTTTTTCATAAGCCCAGTTGCTCCTATGATGACTGGTATAATTGAAACGTCTTTTAATTTCCAATTTCGTTTCATTTTTGTCAGTGTACGTGTCCGTGTGTGTGAGTTCATTGCTTACTGACTCGAAAACGACTACTTTATGTGCCTGGCAGTATTTTTTTTTTTTTTTTTTTTTTTACACAGTGATCACCACTTATCAAGGCCCGGAAGCCACTCAGGGATAAGGGTTATTGCAAGTACATTACGTTAGTGTGGAGATTTGATGAAGTGTTTAATTAAGGGGGCGGTTCATTAGGAATTTGTTAACATTGGACTTGAAGACATCAAAGTTGTAGTCCGAGGGGAACCAGGCAGACGGAACAGAGTTCCATAGGCGTGCAGTTCTAAGAAAGAAGCTTTGTTCATGGAATCCGCGTTTTGATTCAAGCACAGATATAGAGTGGGGGAAATTTTTCACAGTGGATTCAGCTAGACGGGTGTTTTTCGTGAAAGATTGGCGAGGGGGGACCAGAGATTGGAGTTCAGACGAGCACCTGCCATGGACATAACGATAAAAGAAGGATAGGCTCGCAACGTCTCTTCTTTGAGAGAGAGGTTGCAGGGTAGAGAAAAGGGCATCCCCCACTAAGCCACGAAGTCTATTTTGTACTCTGTCAAGGCAGGATAGGCTGTTTTTAGCAGCTCCTGCCCAGATATGGCAGCAGTATTCCATCCTTGGACGTACTTGGCTCTTATATAGATAGAGAATTGCATCAGTAGTGAGATATCTTCTGGAGCGGTAGAAGGATCCCACCATCTTTCCAGCGACCTTGGCAACAGACTTGATGTATGTGTTCCATTTCAGATCAGGAGTAAAGGTCAAACCCAGAAGCTTGTCAAAACACGGGGCCTCACCCAGACGAGAGCCATCCATCAAAATTGATGCCAGAGCGTTGATGATGTAAGGATAGGAGTTTTGTTTTGGATGCATTAAAGGTAACCAGCCACATCTTCCCCCCCACTGAACCACGCGCTCGAGATCAGAGGAGAGAGAATCAGAGGAAACTTTGTCATTTACAGCCTTTGATGTGTTGCCGTAGATGGTCGTGTCATCAGCATAGATGTCAACGAATGATTTAAGTATGTGTTTAGGGAGGGCATTGATGTAGATCAGGAAGAGAGTTGGGCCCAGGATTTACCCCTGAGGGACTCCAGCATTTATATTGCAGGCCTCCGATTTTTGTCCATCTACCACTACTCTTATGAGCCTATCGGCGAGAAATGATTTAATAATTGAGAAAACATTTCCAGTTATACCGTAGCTGGAAATCTTGTGAAGTAGACCCTTAAGCCATACCTTGTCGAAGGCCTTTGATATGTCAAGAGCAATTGCTCTAGAAAGGAAGCCTTTGTCAAGAGATTCACTAATCCTGTGGAATATAACCGTCAGCACATCTGCGGTAGATCTTGCAGAGCGGAAACCATATTGTGTCACTAAAAAGGTTATTCCTGCTGAGGTTGTTGACTATTTCTCTATTTAATATGGATTCCAGCAACTTACTCATAACACACAGGAGACTTATAGGTCTGTACTGAGAGGGAGATGACTTATCACCTGAATTTTTAAATACAGGGCAAACTGATGAGGTATTTCAGGGAGTCGGAAAGCACTTCTCCTTAAGACAGCGCTTAAATAGTTTCATAAGTATGGGAGCAAGTTCTGGTTGAAGCTTTTTTAACACTATAATTGGGATGCCATCAGGGCCAGTTGCTTTACTGGAATCTAGGTTCTTTATTAGCTTGGCGACCTCATGCACGGATATTTGTATGTTACCTAGCCTGTTCTGCGTTATAGGAGGAAATATGGGGAGTTGATGGCCTTCGTCGCATAGGGTAGAATTTGGCCTTGTCTTATATAGGTTTTGTGCCCGAATGTTTTCGATAAGTAAAATAATTGAAATAATTCGATAAAAAGGAATATGGAAATATATACTTAAAGAATTCCCGGCGTCGCCAGGGATAGAATGAGATAAGTGGAAATATACACTAGAAAAATACACGGCCCTGGATTGAATGAGATACGCGGAAATATATACTAGCAGAATCTCCGGCGTCGCCTGAGATTCGATGAGATAGGTGGAAATATATACTAGCAAAATACCCAGCGTCGCACGGGATTGAATGAGATTGATGGAAATATATTGTAGCAGAATACCTGGCGTTTCCTGAGATTCAATGAGATAGGTGCAAATATATAATAGCAGAATAACCGGCGTCGCCTAGGATGGGATGAGATAGGTTCGAATATATACTAGCAGAGTACCCGGCGTTCGGCGAGATTAAATGAGATAGGTTCAACTATATACTAGCAGAAGACTCGGCGTCGCCCAAGACGATAGGTGACATTATTTTTAATATAGGTGTCACATTATTCGTCCCCGCGAAGGTAAAGTTATTTTATATATGTGCTGCAAATAACCTACCATAGGGAAGGTACAATTTTTTCATATATGTGTAATATCCGTCCTAGTGTAGGTAAAATATTCTTTTGCTCGAAATAACAAATGATACATAGACATCAAAAATCCCTCTATCCTAAGAATAAAATATATGTTCAAAATGAAATTTCAATTTTTTCATTGTTTATACAGTCCCGAGCAACCTAACCCTAACCTGCTAGTAATATATAATGATTTTTATAAAATGAACAGTAGGTACTCTACAGTGCATTGTCGATTACTATGTATTGTGGATGAAGTCATTGCGAGGAGTTATCTGGACCTTCCTTTTGGTGCACCGCGCTGAGTCCAATTAAATGAAACAACCAATTGATTTGATTTAAAAATTTACGATTTCGCAGATTTTGATGACTTAAAAATATGGAATTGTAAGATATTTGTTAATCATCATCCAATCTCGGGCAACGTCGAATCTCACTACGAATATATATATATATATATATATATATATATATATATATATATACATATATCGATATCGATGCCTCTGTTCAGTCTCGAAGACAAAGGATACCCCCTGTAGTGGCAGCTGTGCTTGTGATTGTAAGGCAAAAGTTGTGAAACCCCTTACCACACCTCTCCTGAATGGGCACTGTTTGGATCCAGTTGCAAAAAGTCCAGGACGACTGGAAATAATGCCAGAATAAGCGGAGGGCACATACAGCACCGGGAAGTCCCAAATGGTCACCCATTTAGTATTGACCAGATTCAACGTTGCTTAACTTCGCTTATCCAGCGAGAACCGGTGTATTAACGTGATTATGCCGTATAATACACATACACACACACACACACACACACACACATATATATATATATATATATATATATATATATATATATATATAATTAACAAATAGTGACGAAACATTGGTCGAGTAAATAATAAAGATGAGGGATATCTCAGGAAACTACGGAAAGGAGTTAAATACTTGCAAATACATTCCAATACGCTCGAGCGTGTTAAATATTCACGCGATTCAAGAGCAAGATATAACTTGATCTGAACGTTCGCCAACGTTTTGACGAATGCGCAATTACCATATTGTATAATTAATTGTCTATCGATAATTATGAAGTACTGCTCATTTACGGCTCGTTGTTAACAAGTGATAAATATCACAGCCAGTCGTCGGTTTGATAAGAGATCGTTTATCCAACTGTTTATATTTCATCAGAGCCTGCCAACAGCGATGAGCAGTTATTGGAACCATCAACTTGTTAGGGATCTGGAGAAATATGCGATGCATATCGAAGGCAAGGTTTGATGGAGTGGGGGCTCAAATTTATGATGCCCACAGGGAGACTTCAATGTCTTTATTGACGCATAACCAGTGCGTCAATCGCGCTAGTTATGCATTTATTGGTTTCGGTATTCTGAGAAATAAAACCATGTAACCACGTTCTGTGGTAAAACGATATATATATATATATATATATATATATATATATATATATATACACTAGTTGAAACGTCCGTGTACGATAGGTAATAAATAGGGCTATGACAAGAGAATATTCCATTCATTATTTTTACTCTCGAGTATATATCAGTTAAAATCTTACATGTTTTTATATAGAGTGGTGAGCTTCTTGGTTGCTTAACTATGTCTAACTGTGTCGGATATATGCTCGAGAGTCAAAACAATGATAAGAATATTCTCTTGTCATAACCCTAGTAAAAAGTAGGACTATAACAACAGCATATTCTTTTCATCATTTTGACTCTTAAGTTTGTGTCCATTGATATCTTATATGCTTTTATATAGAGTGATGTCGGATATATACTCAAGAGTCAAAACAATGATAAGAATATGCTGTTGTCATGGCGTTAGTAATAAGTCATAACTTTGATAAAAAATAAAAGGTCATTAGTAAGTGTAGTAGGCAGTGTTAGTTTTACAACCCCCTCGTCACCAGTGTTGTGACTTGCAGTACAATAATAATACAGACGAACACATTAAGAGTTAAAATGAATTCTATTAACAAAAATGTCTTACAGTATTTTTAATAGCATTATTTTTTAATAGTATAGCCAGGACCATTACCCAATTACGTGGTAGATGTAACACTATTTATTATCTCTGACTTTGTCCCTTAGTTCAGATATAAGTATATCAGCTGACACAATTACAGTACTCGAACCTGAAAAGCAAATGCTATTATTTAGTAAATTATTGTAGAATATTTAGATTAGAATTGATAAGTTTTATTATTTGCATCATCCGAAACTACTATTCTCATCGTATATGTATGATTATCGCAAATGTAACACACAGGCTTTCTTCGGGTGTGTCTTATCGAAATCGGGGATTTTTTTACGAGACCATGGCTGATGAAACATAATAACCTAGATTCAATAAAGTGGTCAATTTAGAACTACTAGTAGATTCCTGAGTTCTAGATGTATAAAATTGTCCGGATAAAAATTCATCAAATAACCAACTGGAGCTTTAAAGTTTAGATAACATATAGTAGTCGTCATTTTGGATTTATGTTGTTAAACACAAGGATATTTCTGTCGAACACAGGAATCTATGTTAACGATAAGATGATTTCCGCTATTACTAGATCATCATTTTCCTTTAACGATCAGATGGTTTCCGGTTTCGTTGACACTATCAGCAATATCATTCCTTTGCTTTGATATCCATAGATCATCATTTTCTGTTAACGATCAGATGGGTTCCGATTTCGGCGAGACTATCAGCAATATCATTCCTTTGCTTTGATATTCATAGATCACCATTTTCGTTTAACGATCAGATAGTTTCCGGAGTCGTTAAGCCTATCAGCAATATCATTCCTTTGTTTTGATATACATAGATCACCATTTTCTGTTAACGATCAGATAGTTTCCGGAGTCGTTAAGACTATCAGCAATATCATTCCTTTGTTTTGATATTCATAGATCATCATTTTCTGTTAACGATCAGATAGTTTCCGGAGTCGTTAAGCCTATCAGCAATATCATTCCTTTGCTTTGATATTCATAGATCACCATTTTCTGTTAACGATCAGATAGTTTCCGGAGTCGTTAAGACTATCAGCAATATCATTCCTTTGTTTTGATATTCATAGATCACCATTTTCTGTTAACGATCAGATAGTTTCCGGAGTCGTTAAGACTATCAGCAATATCATTCCTTTGTTTTGATATTCATAGATTACCATTTTCTGTTAACGATCAGATAGTTTCCGGAGTCGCTGAGACTACCAGCAATATCATTCCTTTGCTTTGATATTCATAGATCATCATTTTCTGTTAACGATCAGATAGTTTCCGGAGTCGTTAAGACTATCAGCAATATCATTCCTTTGTTTTGATATTCATAGATTACCATTTTCTGTTAACGATCAGATAGTTTCCGGAGTCGCTGAGACTACCAGCAATATCATTCCTTTGCTTTGATATTCATAGATCATCATTTTCTGTTAACGATCAGATAGTTTCCGGAGTCGTTGAGACTATCAGCAATATCATTATTTTGCTTTGATATTCATAGATCACCATTTTCTGTTAACGATCAGATTGTTTCCGGTTTCGCTGAGACTATCAGCAGTATCATTTCTTTGCTTTGATATTCATAGTTCATCATTTTCTGTTAACTATCAGATAGATTCCGGTTTCGTTGAGACTATCACAATATGATTCCTTTGCTTTGATATCCATAGATAATCATTCGTTGTTACCGATCAGATGTTGTCCGATTTCGGTGATACTATCAGCTATATCGTTCTTTTTCTTTGATATTCATAGATCATCATTTTCTGTAAACGATCAGATAGTTTCCGGTGTCGGTGAGACTGTCAGCAATATCATTCCGTTGCTTTGATATCCATAGATCATCATTTTCTGTTAACGATCAGATGGTTTCCGGTTTTGGTGAGACTATAAGCAATATCATTTCTTTGCTTTGATATCCATAGATCATAATTTTCTGTTAACGATCAGATCGTTTCCGATATCGGTGAGACTATAAGCAATATCATTCCTTTGCTTTGCTATCAATAGATCATATTTTTCTGTTAACGATCAGATAGTTTCCGGTTTCGGTGAGACTATCAGCAGTTTCATTTCTTTGCTTTGATATTCATCGTTCATCATTTTCTGTTAACGATCAGATAGATTCCGGTTTCGTTGAGATTATCACAATATCATTCCTTTGCTTTGATATCCATAGATTATCACTCTTTGTTACCGATCAGTTGGTGTCCGGTTTCGGTTAGACTCTCATCAATATCATTCCGTTGCTTTTATATCTATAGATCATAGTTTTCTGTTTACGATCAGATGTTTTCCGGTTTCGTTGAAACTGTAATCAATATGATTCCTTTGCTTTGATATTCATAGATCATTATTTTCTGTTAACAATCAGATGGTTTTCGGTTTCGTTGAGACTTTAATCAATATGATTCCTTTTCTTTGATATTCATAGATCATCATTTTCTGTTAACGATCAGATAGATTCCGGTTTCGTTGAGACTGTCAGCAATATTATTCCTTTTCGTTGATATTAATAGATCACCATTTTCTGTTAACGATCAGATGGTTTCCGGTTTCGGTGAGACTATCAGCAATATCATTCCTTTGCTTTGATATTCATAGTTCATCATTTTCTGTAAACGATCAGATAGTTTCCGGTGTCGGTGAGACTGTCAGCAATATCATTTCTTTGCTTTGATATCCATAGATCATAATTTTCTGTTAACGATCACATCGTTTCCGATATCGGTGAGACTATAAGCAATATCATTCATTTGCTTTGCTATCAATAGATCATCATTTTCTGTTAACGATCAGATAGTTTCCGGTTTCGGTGAGACTATCAGCAGTTTCATTTCTTTGCTTTGATATTCATCGTTCATCATTTTCTGTTAACGATCAGATAGATTCCGGTTTCGTTGAGATTATCACAATATCATTCCTTTGCTTTGATATCCATAGATTATCACTCTTTGATACCGATCAGTTGGTGTCCGGTTTCGGTTAGACTCTCATCAATATCATTCCGTTGCTTTTATATCTATAGATCATAGTTTTCTGTTTACGATCAGATGTTTTCCGGTTTCGTTGAAACTGTAATCAATATGATTCCTTTGCTTTGATATTCATAGATCATCATTTTCTATTAACGATCAGATAGTTTCCGGTTTCGTTGAGACTATCAGCAATATCATTCCTTTTCTTTGATATCCATAGATCATCATTTTCTGTTAACGATCAGATGGTTTCCAGTTTCGGTGAGACTATCAGCAATATCATTCCTTTGCTTTGATATCCATAGATCATTATTTTCTGTTAACGATCAGATAGATTCCGTTTTCGTTAAGACTATCAGCAATATCATTCCTTTTCTTTGATATCCATAGATCATCATTTTCTGTTAACTATCAGATTGTTTCCGGTTTCGTTGAGACTATCAGCAATATCATTATTTTGCTTTGATATCCATAGATCTTCATTTTCTTTTCTCTCAACGCCATTTTTTACAAGGGGTCGGTTTTGCATAAAGAGACTTATTCATCGCTGAGAAGATGGTATTAAACAGATTTGATTTTTACAATCGCTGTTCTTACATGGCCATTCCACGCCTGTGTCCACATGCGAACAAACCAGAAAAAAATAATCTGATCGATCAAGTGCCTGTTACCATGTTTGTGTTCTTCAAATAGATCAAACTTAAGTATCGCAAGTCTTTACATTATTGACGATGTCTGATCAACAGAAAATCTGATATTGTTCGAGATAGGCACGTTACCTAGCAGAAATAAATTCCCTAATTTCTTGAGATTGCAAAATTTTTTCCCTTTTAACTTTTGAATACTCGGTTCTTTCTAGTCTTTTTTATTATTTTCAAACTTACCTTGTTCTTTTAAATACGGAGATCTGTTCCCATTCCATATGTAACAGTAGAGGGTATTGTAGGGTTAATCTGACCAGGGAGTCACAGGATGGAATAACATCATTGTCTTATTCAGAAAACAGGGCCAAGCTAGGGGAATCTTTGAATTTTCCTTGTGATTGTACCTCTGTGCTTGACAAAAAAAAATAAATAAATAAATAAATGACGAGTTCAAGCCAAGAGTATCTACTCTTTAAGCAATTTTAGCTTTGAAAACGAGATGTATTTGTTCGCGTTTTAACTTTTCGAAAATTGTTGTTTAAAAATAAAAGGTTTTTCTGTTATATATATATTTATATATATATATATATGTAAATATATATATATATGTCTGTGTATGTTTGTGTATGTGTGTGTGCAATTATCGATTGTTTTACATACGCATTGAGACGTCGCGCATATTCAGAGCATGTTTTAGTTAGACTGTTACAAGTAAGTAGAAACCTCTTCAGGCGATATTGCTTATACAAAAATGTAGTCCGTAATGAAAATCATCCAGAAGTTTATAATCACAAAAATTATCAGGAGGTTACACTACGTACCATTAAGAATAAAAAAAGTAACGACCTTTAGTATATGTGAAGATGGCGGAAAAAGTGGGGGAGGGTAAAGTGTGTATCGAAATAGAGAAAAAAAACATAGTGGATAAAGGGAAGAGAAAGGAAAAACGTATAAAGGAAAAAGAAAAGAGAAAGAAATGGACCGAGAGCACATAATAATAATCCCAATTAATAAAGATATACATTATATATATATATATATATATATATATATATATATATATATATATATATATATATATATATATAATATCATTGATACTATAAACAAAACAAAACTAGAACAATCACAAAACTGGGAGATTTACAAATTACGTTGATAAAACACTTTTAGTTTTGTATCTCAATAATATATATATATATATATATATATATATATATATATATATATATATATGAATTTTCCTACTGTGTGTGTGTATGACGCGATATATCTTAGGCAGGCAACCCACCCAGGCAAGTTTGGTACCTAAATGAAGATTATGACTGTCTTCTGATGGGGAAGGTCTCCTAGCGGCTTCGGCTGCAGAGAGACAGTGTAGTCGTACTCGTCAAGAATCCGTTCTGGACACTCAGTCCGACTGAGTACGACTACCCTGTCTCCCTGCAGCCGAAGCCGCTAGGAGACACATCTCCATCAGACGAACTAATGGGGATATGTGACGAGTGGATTCGCCAATCATTTTTATAACCACCGGATGTGCTATACAACCAATGAAAACCTTCCAAAATTATTATAAAAATTGTCGAATTTTGGATTCAATCAGTTTGCCGTTAACTACGCCACGGACCGCATTTGATTCATGGCCGCCACCTTGGTTACTGACAATTACTGATCTGAATTACGCCACCATGTTTGTTCAACATAATATCTCAAAACTTAACAGGTTATGCGCCCAACTATCGTCTTTTCTTTGACGAATCGGAATCTAAATTCGAATTGTGGCAGGTAAAATTTATGGGATATCTAAGGATTCGAAAACTACACAAAGTGATACAATCAACAGAGAATCCTAACGACCCCGAATTTCTCAAAAAGAATATACATCGGGCCTTAGTGAGGGGATCCGTTCGAGACGAAAAGATTGAGGAGTTCGGTTTTACGAAGGAGGAGCATCACTCAACTGGCTAGTAATTCGAAATGCCCTCTGGGTCGGCAAAAGACTTTACGCAGCGGGTTTTACGGAGACACCTAATTGTGTCCGATGCGGAGATTGGGAGGAAGACCTTGATCATGCTTTCTTCCACTGCACCATCGTTCGACTGTTGTGTGAGTTAGTTGAAGGCTTCACGGTTCGCATGCTGAACGGACAGGAGATACAACCTAGGACTGAAAGAAAGATCAGTCCTGATGAACGATGAGGCAGTAGAAAGAAGCTTCTCATTGTTTCTCAGGGGTGGGGAATTAGAGAGATACTTGACACTCACAGATCCTCTTCATTTTGTTATTCTCTTTCCTACTGGAACTGGTGGCTGGCATCTAGGCCTGAAACAAGAGGGAGGGTGGAAAATTCTGTCACCTCTCCAATTTTATTCATTCAACATTCAGCATCGCCTCAACAATCCTAACATTCTTTTGAGAGGGAACAAGCCTTTCCAAGAGTACTTTTGCATCAGTTACGCTAAGGTAGAAAATCAAAGGCTCATCTACATTGAGCACACTCAGCAAACTCTCAGATGTGAGAAATACACAAGACTGTGCGAAGATGTTGCCACAGCCAACAATCCAGATGATATCAGCTCAGGAAGAAAAGTTATCCTGACACCACGATATTTTCCCCAGCACTTCCAATATGCAGTGGCTATTGCAAGGGAATACCACACACACGAATACCATATAACCATCAGTGGCCTGAAATCACGCACTCCCTCCTCCCCAACCAAAAGCCACAAGACAGACCTGATATTGTGGCTAGTGTGTTGAATCATCACTGCCAAGATCATGGGTAGAAGGGCTGGCCACATGGATGTGGTTGAATTCCAGAAGAAAGGGTTTTCTCACTCCCACCTCCTCTTCATATTCCAAAAGCAAGACAGACTGAACACTGACGATAAAGTTGACCATGTAATCACAGCTGAGCTTCCACCAGACCCAGCTACACTTCCAGAAGGACCGCAGAGGGAACAGGTCAGATTACTAAAAGAGTTAGTGGTCCATAACATGGTTCAAAACTGCACTTAAACCTGTAGACAGCAAGGCAATCAGTGTAAAAATGACTTCCCCAAACAATTCTCAAAGGTAACACATTGGGATGACAATGCCTTCTATCCCATCTACAGACGGAGACCACCAGGGAATGGAGGAAGAGCAGTGGAGGTTCGAAATAAAACCATTGACAACAACTGGATAGTACCCTACAATCTATACCTGTTGCTTAAGTACCAGGCTCATATCAACGTAGAAACCTGCGTCTAACCAATGGCTGCCAAAATACCTTTTCAAATGGGTTACTAAGGGATCAGACAGGGCTATGGCTAAGCTCCAGGATGAATAAAATGAGGCGAAGGCATACCAGAATCTCAGATCTATTGGAGTCAGTGAGGCCTGTTGGAGACTATTTGAGTTTGAGATCATTAGCCAGTACCCAGCTGTCAAGATCCTTTGGGTTCATCTTGAAGGAGAACAATACATCACTTTCGAACCAGGTCAGGAAGCCAATGTAGCCCAGTAGGCAGCCAAATCCACAGAACCCACAGCTTTCTTTGCCTACAATAAAGGTAACCCAGAAACCCAGATCAAGTATGTAAACTTCCCCAAGCACTTTGTCTGGAAAAACGGTAAATGGAACAAGCGACAGAGAGGGAATCAAGGAATAATTGGCAGGCTTCACACTATGCATCCATTGAGTGGAGATGAGTTCTATCTCAGAATACTCATCCATCACGACCATTGTAAGGGGAGGGGGAGAGTTTTAGAGCCGTTCTCATAGTATATAATGTCAGCCATGAATCCTACAAAGCAATATGCAGAATACTCGGTTTGCTTCAAGGTGATGAAGAATAGAATACTGTACTACACGGAGGCAACTTTGGCCAAGCTCTTTCCTCAAATCAGATCATTGTTTGTGACCATTCTTCTTTTCTGTGAGCCATATACTCCCCTTCAGCTTTTCAGCAACCATGTTGAGCAATGGTGGGATGATTTTAAGCGAAAAACTCTAGCAGCAACTGAGGATCAGCTCAAGGTCATGGTTCTGGCAGATATAGAAAAGAAACTGCTACCGCTGAGCAAAACTCTGGGCGACTTCAGCCTAACTTTCCCTACTGCACAGAAGAAGCAACACGTGCAGCAGCTGACAGACCATCAAGGTGAAGTCAATCAGCCTATTGTCATGAAGGAAGATTTGGGGTTTGATTATGACTTACTCAAACAAAAAGCAGAACAGCGCCTGTCCATACACACTCCATTCCTGAACAATTTGTCGCGTGGAATCGTCGCCATTTCCCGGTGAGGCCTGCCTTCGCCATGACAATCAATAAAAGTCAAGGCCAGACGCTGAGCAAGATGAGTGTATGGCTGGAAGAACCGACTTTCACTCATGGTCAACTGTACGTAGCGGCATCGCGGGTAAGAAACCCAGATGATCTGATCTTCACTCTGCAAAAAAGTGACTGTAAAAAGACGAGGAACGAGTTTCCACTGTTGTTATTGCTTACATGTAAATAAACATTTTGTAAATACACTGTACTTACTCGCTTTTCTTTCACAATATGCAGTCATCTGGCTGCAACGGGGCTACTTGTATGTATAAATATTTTGATACATACATTATATATGCATACATACATTCATACATACATACATACATACATATATGTATATATATATATATAGCATACATACATTTATATCTATCTTTCTCTCTCACACACACACACCCTCTCTCTCACTCTCCCTCTCTCTCTTTCTCTCTCTCTCTCTATATATATATATATATATATACTCCTAATAATTTGATTTTTTTTGTTTATCGACATTCATATAAAAAACCCTTTTTTTCTATTTATTAAAAAAAAATGGTTTACATTAAATACAAGACTTTTTCCATACATATTTATGTGTGCATATGTATTTTTGTTAAAAAAATTGCCCAACAAACTCCTCTTACAGGTTCTGGTCTACAGACATGAAATTCATACATAAGGTATTTGAACCCATCCGAAACTTTATATTTTGGTTTTAGCTCGCGAAAATCCGTACAAAATTCGAAAATTGAAAAAAAAAAGAGTGTCAGTTGAAGATGGAACGGCAGCATTACGAATATGCATGTATAACGTAGTAGATATTGGTTTGTGTTTTAAGTTTTTGCCTTACAGCAAATGTGTCTTTATAGCTTAGTCATTAACGGCGGAGGGCTAAATGTATCCGTAGATGAACAATTCGGTTTCGGTTCTCGATGGTGTCGCACAAGTCATTTTATTTTTAAATTTTAATCATTACTATATATTGGGTCCATTATAATATAATAATGAATACGAAATCTGCATAATTCAAAATATCATATTTAAGCATATTTTACGACCGGGCAATGCGTGACGCCCTGCTAGCATATATATATATATATATATATATATATATATATATATATATATATATGAGTGTGTGTGTGTGTGTGTCTGTGTAATCGAGCGAATATATACCTAATTACTTGCTTTTAGGTGATAATTCATTTCAGTCAGATAGCTTTGGTCATATCTGATTTAATGCTAGTATTTGAGGCATTACGCTGCATTCAAAAGACGACTTCCAAGCCAAAATCCATAGCGCAATGCGTATTTGAGCTTCCAGATCTAGATAAATATGCATTGACTTATACCATAGGATATATATATATATATATATATATATATATATATATATATATATATATATATATATATATCATATGCGTAATATTCAATAAACACTAAAAATCTGAATCTTCTGACAGTACCTTCAATTTCACAGAAGGAACTCAATATTTATGGGGTCATGGTGTCAAACTTAATTGATTAAACATTTAATAAATACTAGTTTGACAAGAAAGTTATTGCGGTTTTTAACGTTTACATTCAAATGAATATATTTTGGCTCAAACAAATTTATTAATCAAAATCAGCACATTTTTTCCAACACAAAACAAGTATATTTTTGCCAGTAACGTAATAAACTTGCGTTCCGGTGGCGACGAAGTCGTTGAAAGTCTTTTTGATATCGCTTAAGTTTTTGAAATATTTCTCAAGCGAAATGTTGTCGAGATACTCGAAACACTGGTACTCGGTAGATAAGGAGTCTGGAGAATATGGCAGATGAGGTAGAGTTTCGTAGCCTAATTCGTTCAACTTTTGCAGGGTTGGTTTAGAAACGTGCGGTCAAGCGTTATCGTGGAGGAGGGTGTTGTTGTTGAAGTTTCTGATGGATTTAATTAATTTGTTGACAATACTTTTCCGCTGTAATTGTTTCTCCTGCAGGCTAAAAACTGTAATGGGTCAGACCAGTCGCAGACCACCAAACAGTAAGCATGGCATTCTTTTGGTTCAACTCTGGCAACGGGAACTTTAGTGAAACTTGGTCGGCGTCAACGACTGAGCTGAGCGTGGCCGATTGTCGTAAAAAATCAATTTTCTATTGTACTATTTAAGTCACAATCCGGTTAAGAGACGTGCCGTTCTTCTGCTAAAAAAGGGGAGGATGCCACTGCATAACGACGTTTTTTTTTTTTTTTGGTTGTCGTTCAATTCGTGAAGTACCCATTTTTCAAGGTTTTTGTCTTTTCAATCTCTTTCAAGTGTTGGAAATCGTCGTGTACGATACGTCTAATTCAGTAGCAATGACACGAACAGTTGTGTGTAGATTGGCTTCGACTATTTTTCTTAAATAATCATCGTCAACATCCGATGACCGATCACTACGCTCATCATCTTCAAGACTCTCGTCACCGCCATGAAATTTCTTTAACCATCACGGTGCTATGCGTTCAATGGTGTTTCCTGTTCCAAACGTTTCGTTTATATCGCGAGAAGAATTGAAATAAGCAAATTGTACGAATTTGCTTATTATCCGCCTTGGATTCAAAGTTCTGAAAAGAACACATACTTGTTTTAAATCCATTGTTATTCAAAGGATTAGATAGAGTGAACACCCTCATTAAGCAAAGCAATTATAATAGCAGCTTATTGGAAAATACATTTAAAATGAAAATTAAAAATTCGGCAAAAACTTTATAATCTACTATTATCTGGCGATGTAATTCATTAGTTTAACTAGATTTTTTACTCATCGGACAGGGAACGTGTTTAGTGGATCAAACTATGAAAATGTCTGAAGCATAAGTCACCTCCAAGTGTTTCCAATGTTTCCTGTCAAAAACCGATATAAATATCATGTCACACGTTCAACTACTAAGGATAATCTGGAATTTTCTTTTGTCTAGAGGTCCTGGATATGACCTAAAACTATATCCGTTGGTGAGGCCCCACCTTGCGGGCTTCGGGGAGTGTGGAGCCACCCTTTAATTGCCATTGCTCCCAGGTCCACTCTGACTCGGAGTGGTAGTACCTGTTAGGATCCCAACTATGGGTTAAATAGAATCTGACGTAAAAAAAAATATTCTCCATTAAAAATCGTTCCTCAAAATAAGTAGATTCGGCATTAAATAACCTGAAAAAGGTTGATATGCCGTAAAACAAAAACAACCAACCAACCAACCTTTGTCTAGAAAGAATCTTATTATGTTGAGTATTCTTCCAGAAATATTGCTTGTTTATATTTTGTCTAATGCAACTTTGCGCCGATACTTAAGTGCTTCTTTTTCAACTGTTTCAATAAGCCTGGTTCGAATACTTGTTCCTGATGTTCAATTTGCACTCATCTGCCATTAGTCTCTTCCTCTTGATAGGGTCCAACAAAAGGTATCCAATCTAATAGCTTCCACTTTGTCAACTATGCTCCAACCCTTGTCCCATCGCCGCATACATTTGTCATCTGGCATCAATTGAAATGAATGGCTCTCGTCTTCAGGAGGCCTCAAGTTTTGACAAGCTTCTGGGCTTGACCATTACTCCTGATCTTAAATGGAACACGTACATCAAATCTGATGCCAAGGCCGCTGGAAAAAATGGTGGGATCTTTCTATCGATCCGCTGATGCATTTCTCTATCTATATAAGAGCCAGGTACGTCCAAGGATGGAATACTGTTGCCACATCTGGGCAGGAGCTGCTAGAAAGGACTTGTCCTGCCTTGATAGAGTTCAAAATAGACTTTGTAGCCTCGTAGGAGATGTCCTTTTCTCTTCCCTGCAACCTCTATATCACAGAAGAGATGTTGCGAGTTTGTCTCTGATGTGTCGTTATTTTCATGGCAAGTCTTCGACTGAGCTTCAGTTTATGGTCCCCCCTCGCCTAACTTTCACAAGAAACACTCGTTTAGCTGAAAACACTATCAATAATTCCCCCCACTCTTTATTTGTGCCTAAACCTAAACGTAGATTCCATGAACAAAGCTTCTTTCTTAGAACTGCACGCCTGTGGAATTGTCTTCCGTTTTCCTGCTTTCCGGCTGACTACAATATGGTTGTGTTCAAGTCTAACGTAAATAAGTTCTTGATGAGCCGTTCCATATAAGTTATCAAATTTACCGGATTTTCAGTACTAATGATTATTATATTGTCCAATTTCTACTGTACACTCTTTAACCCTTATCCTGTGGTGATGCCTGTGTAAAAAACAAAACAAAAAAAAAACCCTGTCCAATGTTGCATACCTGTGCTTGTTTTACAAGTATTTTAATGGAATGTACTCTTATGAACTCATTGCACTTTGTGCCCCTTGACGTTTATGACATTTAATTTTCATAATAAATATCAAAACATAAAAGCATGTCTGTATCTTATGTGTCAACATCTCGTGCTTGATTACTGCCGTTAGGCGCTTCCTGAACAAGTGATCCACAAATAGTGAAGATCGATTTTCTACTACTCCTCTTTAAAAGTAAGTTTTATTAGTGCCGGAATTGATGCTTTATGTGCTTTTTGTAGCATGTTCTAAAACATCTCAAATAGCATTATCCATAGCGTTTAGATCTTGTCTAAAAGGCAGGCATGAAAATTATTCGCCAAAAGATCAGAATTTTGATTTACAGTACAATTGTTTGTCTCTGTGTGTATCAGTGTGTGTCAGTGTGTGTACATATCCCTACCAAACTATAGATAAAATAAAAAAAGGTGTGTTAGAAACAAAGAATATTGTCCATAATAGTATTAGTAATAGTGACAGTCGTAGTATTATAAGTAGTAGTGGAGCAAGAAGAAATAGAAACAATTAAGGATGATAAAGCAAGCAAAAAGAAAAGGGCGGGAATTAAAAAAAAAGTAGAAAAATTAGAGAAGACTGAAGAAAATAAAAAGAAAAAAAAGAAGGCGACGATTGAAATAAGAAGAGAAGAATGAAAATAAAAATAAATAAGCAAAGAAAAGAAAAGAGAAGGAGACGAAAAAGAGAAGGAAAGGAAGAAGAAAAAATAAAACAAAGGAGATGCAGTAAAAGAAGAAAAAATAAGATGAAAGATAAGGAAAAAGTAAACGCAGCAAAGGAAGAGAAAAAGGAAAAAGAAGAAGCGAGAAAAAAATAAAAAATAAAAGAAGAGGATGAAGAAAAGAAGAAAAGAAAAAGAAGAAGCAAACAACAATTAGGAGAAAGGGGAGAAGAAAACAAAGGATTACAATCTCAGAGAGACAAGTAAAAAACAAAAGAAGAAAAAAAGCGAGGCTGGATAAGATTGAGTAGTAAGCGAAAGAACGAAAAATGATGAGGTAGAAATAAGAGATACATGCTAAAAAATACGAATGAGTCAGAAAAGACGAAGATGCAGAAAAAAATCGATAAGGAAGTATGTGAAAAGGAAGTTAGTGAAAAGGGGCGAATAAGAAAGATCAAACCAAACTGCATTATGAAATAAAAAAGCACTGACAAAAACAAAATGCATAAACATGTACCGATAGTTTGGACGAAAAAAAGTCATATAAGAATAAAATAACACACGCGACTAAAACAAGAAAACAAAGAAAGATAGCCGTGAAAAGAAAATATATCGACAGATAAAAAGTCTGAGAAATAAAAGGGGAATATACTTGAAATGTAGAACCCGCTCCAAGAAAGTTGAATAATATTTTGTATTTTAATTGAAAAGTACACCACTCAAGTATATCATAAACTATTTTGGAAGAACACCGTAAAAGTACAATAAAGTTTGCACAAATATGCCATACGCCCCCCCCCCACACACACACACATATATATATGTGTGTGTGTCTGTGTGTGTGTAATTACACACGTATATATATATCTGTAATTACATACACATATATATATATACATACATATATACATTATTCATATATATATATATTTATATATGTATATATATATACATATATATACGTGTACGTATATGCAATTACATCTTTTGAAAATGATTGAACCCGAAATAAGTAGAAGCTAGGTTGAAAAACTCGTTCGCCTTTATAAGACGTGTGTTAGAATGTACAATGCGTTTAAAATAATTTGATATAATTTCATCGAGACAATCTTATGTCTGATATTTCTCTCTCAAATTATATCCATTGTTTGAAACACCTCTTGCACACACACACACACACACACACACACACACACACACACACATACACACACATACATAATATATATATATATATATATATATATATGCAATTATAGGAAATGTATCCTTTGCAGTGCTTTTCTTTCCTATCCATTTATCACACACACATATAAGCAACAAATATTAAAACATTTTCACTCCCCTTTTAATCAGCACGGACCAAGTAAAGTTAGTTACAATAACTTTATTTTTTTTTACATTCTGATATCAAAATCTAGATATTACGACAATAATAATAATAATAATAATAATAATAATAATAATAATAATAATAATAATAATAATAATAAAAATAATAACTAGCGAGACCTGTGGAAATTCCACAGCAGCATTTTTCCTATGCAATATATTGTTGCTGGGCATGCTGTGAGCGTTCTATTCAGCATAAATGAAGGCACAATCATATTCTAGTTTATTTTATTAAAACTGTACTTCCCCCTTACTAAAATAATTACTTTGATATATTTCATGGGCTGATTATTTCATTACAAACACACCGGTCAATTAACTCACATTTTATCATTTTTCATAAGTATTGAATATGTTACTATGTTCGACACTAATTTTGTATAATTTCAACCCACATTATCGCCTCTCCCTTTACTAAAATAGTAAATGTTATATATTGTATCGGCTGATTATTTTATAAAAAACACGACTATTAATTAACTCACATTTCATCATTTTTATTTTTAATAATTCTTGGATATGGTACTAATTTTGACAATAATTTTTCATCATTTAAACTCACCATATCGCACACCTTACTAAAATAATAACTTTGATATATTTTCTAGGCTGATTATTTCATTACAAACACATACATCAATCAACACACATTTCATCAATTTTCGTAATTCTTGTATATGTTACTAATTTCAACAATAATTTTTCATAATTTATGCCCACATTATCGCCCTCTCTTAATAAAATAATAACTTTGAAATATTATCTAGCCTTATGATTTTATTACAAACACACTAATGCATGAAATCACATTTAATCATTTTTCATAATTCTTGGATATGTAACTTATTTCGACAATAATTTTTAATAATTTTAACCCACATTTTCGCCCTTCCCTCTATACTAAACAATAACTTTGATATATTGTCTAGGCTGATTATTTCATTACAAACACACCAATCTATTAACTAACATTTCATTATTTTTTCGTAATTCTTCGATATGTTACTAATTTCGACAATAATTTTTCATAATTTAAGCCATTCTTATCTTCTTCCCCTTTAATTATATAATAACTTTGATATATTGTCTAGGCTGATTATTTTATTATAAACCACCAATCAATTAAATCACATTTCGTCATTTTTCGTAATTATTGGATATCTTACTAATTGCGACAATAATGTTTTATAATTGAAACCATTCTTGTCGCCCTCTCTTACTAAAAAAATACTTTGATATATTTTCTGGGCTGATTATTTCATAAAAAAACATAACTATCAATTAACTCACACTTCATCATCTTTCTTAATTCTTTGACAATTATTCGACAATTATTTTTAATATTTTTAGCCCACATTATAAACAACCCACTACAAACATAATAACTGGTATATTATCTGGGATGATTATTTAATTTCGAACACACTAAACAATTAACTCACATTTCGTCATTTTTCATAATTCTTGGATATGTTACTTATATCGACAATCATTTTTCATCATTTTAACCCACATCATCGCCCCACTTATTAAATAATAACTTTGATATATTGTCTGGTCTGATTATTTCATTGCAAACACACTAATGCATTAAGTAACATATCATTTTTCATAATTCTTGGATATGTTACTAATTTTGACTATTATTTTTCAAAATTTAAACCATCCTTATCGCCCTCTCTTTCTTGCATAATTACTTTGATATATTTCCTGGGCTGATTATTTTATTATAAACACACACTCGATTAACTCACATTTAATCTTTGTTCATAATTCTGGATATGTTACTAATTTCGACAAGAATTTTTATAATTAAAAACCCACATTATGCCTCTCCCTCCTACTTATATAATATATTTGATATATTGTCTGGGCTGATTATATCATTACAAACACACCAATCAAGTAACTCAAATTTCATCATTTTTCATAATTCTTGGATATGTTACTAATTTCGACAATAATTTTCATAACTTTAACGCACTATGTCGCTCCGCTTACTTAAATAATAACTTCGATATATTGTCTGGGCTGATTATTTCATTACAAACAAATCAATAAATTCTGGGTATGCTCATAGTATATACGTTTCACCTATCTTATCCAATCCCGAGTGACGCCGCATATTCTGCTAATATATATCGTTCACCTATCTCATTCGATCCTGGGTATTTTGTTACTATATGTTTTCAACCTATCTCATTCAATACTGGGCGACGCTTTCAGATAGTATATATTTGCACATCTCATTCAATCCCTGGACTGACTTCATGTCAGCCACCCCACTGTTGAAAATATACATTGAATACAGTATTTTTTTAATCGTAAACAATTTCAGCCATTTCCGGGACTGAATTTATATCCCCAAACTCACTGCTAAAAATATACATGAAATAATGTAATGTCTAAATAGTAAACTGTTTCAGCCATTTCCGGGACTGACTTTATATCTCAAACCCACTGCTAAAAATAGACATGAAATAATGTAATGTCTAAATAGTAAACTGTTTCAGCCATTTCCGGGACCGACTTTATATCCCAAACCCATTCCTAAAAATATACATGAAATAATGTAATGTCTAAATAGTAAACTGTTTCAGCCATTTCTGGGATCGACTTTATATTCCAAACCCACTTCTAAAAATATACATGAAATAATGCAATGTGTAAATAGTAAACTGTTCCAGCCATTTCCAGGACCGACTTTATATTCCAAACCCACTGCTAAAAATATACATGAAATAATGTAATGTCAAAATAGTAAACTGTTCCAGCCATTTCCAGAAACGACTTAATATCCCAAACCAATAACTAAAAATATACATGAATAATCTAATGTCTAAATAGTAAACTGTTTTAGCCATTTCCGGGACCGACTTTATATCCTAGACCAACTGCTAAAAATATACATGAAATAATGTAATGTCTAAACAGTAAACTGTTTCAGCTATTTTCGGGACCGACTTTATATCCCAAACCCACTGCTAAAAATATACATGAAATAATGTAATGTCTAAATAGTAAACTGTTTCAACC